>NW_017731982.1:1013434-1021196 GCF_001890085.2 Hipposideros armiger
ATGATGGTGCCAACTTGGGCCAGTGAAGCAACGTCCTCCACAACTAGACTGAAGAACAAAACAACAGCAACTTGTCTGTTTCCCTTTCCCAATTCTCCAGCGCTGTTCCCATACCCCCCAATTCCCCAATAAAAATCTTTAAAAAAAAGTTGTATTTTAAAATGCTGATATTTACACCCCCGAAATTACATGCTTTGTAACTATGATAAAAAATTCAGATGTCAACTTAAAAATATACAAGGAGATATATGGGCTTTCAATATTTTGGGGAAAGGGTATGCAAGCAAAAGAGCTTTGAATACACTGATATATTTGAAAATAGCTAGTCTATTAATAAGGAATGATTAAATAATAGTATGTTCATATGCTGGAATATCAAGAAGGGTTATCAGAAAGAATGATCTCTATATTAACTGATAATTAAATCTGCCAGACTGTTTTAAAAAGTACTTTTTTGTTAAGAATTTCCATTTTACACTTTCCTGTAAGTTGGAAGAGATCAATTACAACAAGGCTGGAGACTGTTACCTACAGTAACAAGGGTAGTGATAATTTATTGAGTGGTATGTGCCAGGTGCTGTGTTAAGGACTTTACATATGTGAAATTAATCCTTACTGTCCTGTGAGGTGTTAGCCCTAATTTATTGATAAGGAAATTGGGGCACAGAGAGGTTCGATAACTTGCCGAGGTGACACAGCCAGTAAATGGTTGGGCTGGATTTGAAACTCAAGTATGTCTAGCTTTAAAAGCTCCTGTTCTTAACCTTCTTCCCGCTTAGTTTTCATTATTCCTTCAAAATGAGTACACCTCTAATCAATACAACTTACTGAACATCTAAGACATTGTGTTAGCTGTTTATATGTGGGGGAGGGAGGTAACACTGAAGAACAAGGAAATTCATGAAATTTTCTATTCACTACTATCTCGTCTAGGAGTTAAGAACTATATCTAGGCTGGTGGAAAGGAATGGAGGCAGGTATCAGGAGAGAAAAGAGAACTTGGCTGAATGCTTCCTACACACTGGGTGCATCTTATCAGCACCCAAAGAGACAGATGGTGCTATTGCAATTTTATAGGTGAGGCATCTGTAGCTCAGAGATGCTAATCTCTTGTTTAAGGTCAGGATGAGCTTTGGGGAAACAATGCTACTACAGTTGAGACGTATTTCACATTTATAACAACATAATTTGGATAAATTTATCATGAATAAATTTGACAGTCTATCAGCTGTCATATACTTACTTGAAGAGTTTAATTTATTGGAAAGGATAAATTTTAACCTTACCTATGTTATTTCCCCCCCCCCTGGTATTGTAATAACTTTTTTCCTGTAGTAAATTTAAGATTTACAGTTGCTCAAAAGATTTATAAATATGTAAGTCTCTTACTCGAAGATAATTACAAAAATGTTAACTTAATGTCAAATGAAAATGCTATTTCTAGATATAACGACTAATGTCTGTATTCCTCCATCACTTAAAAAATTTTATACAATGATTATAGACGTGTAAAACCCTTAGCAGGAGCAATGCTGACACATGTCCTGCAGGAATATCAACAGAATCACTACCCTCACAAATCTCTTTGTTCTCACTACATTCAGGTGCTGTTCTAAGTGCTTTTACATGGATTTCTCAACATCCGTACAAGTCAGGTGTTATGACTAATACACCAGATGAGGAAACTGCAAGTGGAGGCTAAGTAGGTTTTTCAAGATCACAAAGCTAGAAATCATACCATGCAATCTGACTGCACAGCCGATGTTCCTTAATATTTATCCTTGGCAAAACAAACACCTCGACTAAGCAAAACCAGTATTCTTCGTATGTAAAATGTTCTGAAATATCTGTTCAAGGCTGAAGCTTATAAAAATCAACACTCTTTTGGCTTGTTTACATATGTTAACTATGTGACCCTCAATGCTAACTTATGGGAAACAATCCCATAAACAGCAGTGGAGTCTGTTTCCCATACATTTTCATCTGTTGGAAGTTGCTTCCAGGAGCAACCTGTCAATCTCCTCATCCATCTTTCATGGCTGCTCTCATTGTCAATCAAATCGTGGCACAATAGATCCCATTTTCATTTCACTTTTATTTGATTTTGGGGGCTTTCCCAGTAGAACTTTTCTTGTTTTTAAGACCATGCAGTCTACTGACAATTACAAAACATTCCCGGAAAAGAGCTGCTCTTGATTTTCTCACTAAGCCTCCCGTGTCTTTACCTTTCATGTACACCATTCCCATTTTGAGTTAGGGTGGCAATTCTTTGAAGATTTCTGTTTCTCTTTGAGTCATCTGACCTCACTGTGTGTGCCAACCTCAATTCCCATGCCTTTTAAGTTTTGATTGCAAAAAGATCTGATGCCACTTCAAATGCTTTCCGTCATTAAAAAAAATGTAAAATGCATGTATCATAAAAATAAATGCCTATTTCTTTTTAGATTATTTTATATGTTTGAGATAATTCACCGTGGTACTAAGAGAAACAGAAGTAGTTAAATAATAATTCCATTTATTTTTCTCTTGGTAACAACATTCAAAGTAGAGACAATCAAAGACTCCTCGCCTGGAGCTTTCTTAGCTTTTCCTGGGTGAGATCGCAGCGCCCTGGCTTATTTCAGGCTGTGCTGGTGAAAACAGGGAAGAGCTCTCTTTACTGCAGGATTTAGGAAGCTGCAGAGGATCTGAGAATGCTATTTCTCAATATCTGACACACGATGGTAGAGACAGCTTAGGCTCTTCACAGTTTGTAAATAACACAGCATCCTTCCAATCTAAACAAACAGTTGGCACATTAGCAATAATATATAATATGTAAAAGATGTGGGTTGTTTTATATGACATACAAAAATGTCAGGTTATATCAATGAAGTTTTAAAATTTCAAAAACTTAACTTTTCTCATAAACTATACAATCAAGTTAAAAAGACTATAATGCTCTATTTGCTTATTTAATTTCCTTCTTTTAACCCCACTTTATTGAACAAGATGCGCAATAGATGGAGAGAGAGGGGGAAAGAGAGGGTGAAAGCGGGTGGGGGAGGGGGAGAGGGAGAGGCTGGTTGATTAAGCAAAGTTACTAAGGGTATCCTGCAGGCCAGAACTCAGAATGTTTGCATCAAGTTTAGTTTCATTCCTTTTTACTAAAAAAAGGTGAAAAAATTACTTGGTATGGTAAAGTTTCTTTCTTTTTTCTATTCTCCCTCAATTTTCTCTCTTCCCTTTCAGGACTCAAAAGCACTCTTGAAACACCAAAAAAAGACCTTCAGGGCCTCCCCGTTTCCTCTCCCTTTGAGCATCTGTCCCTAGACTTGGGGACCCGGTGCTTTGCACGCACAGCTGAAGTTATGCTGCCTACCATTCCTCTTCCAGCATTTCTCACCAGAACTCCTGCAATCAGGTTTTTCTCCCCTCCACTCCAAAGAAACGACTCTTTTCAAAGTCACCAGTGACTTCTGCACTGCCAAACCCAGTGCTTAATTCTCAGTCTACAACCTCTCCCCCATGAGCAGCAATTTGCAAAAACGGCCAATCCCTCCTCTTCAGGCACTTGCTGCATTTGGACTCTAGGACCTAGCTTTCCTGTGCTGCTTCCTCACTGACCATTTCTTTCCGTCTCCTTTATTTTCCCTGAGTCTCTAAATGCTTTTCCCTTTTCTATATACATTTACTTCCTTGGTGATCTCAGACTCAGGCATTTAAATACTATCTATACACTGATTATACTCAAATTTATATCTCAAGCCTGGACCTCTGCTCTAGATGCCAGGCTTGCATATCCAACTGGCTACTCAGCATCTCTACCTGGATATCTAGCAGGTCTCTTCAACTTCCATGTCTAAAACTAAACTCTTACTCCTCCGCAGTCTGCTCTTCCTGAGTGTTCCCCAGCACAGGAAATCCAACCTCCATTCTTCTGGTTGTTCAGGCCAAATATCAGTGTCGTTTGTCTCTGATTCATTTTCTGTCACACTCTGTCATCCAACCCATCAACAAGTCATGCTGGTGCTACCTTCAAATACTGTAAGTCCTCATTTAATGTCATTGATAAGTTCTGCCACTTTAAATAAAACAATCTATAATGAAATCAATATGACCATAGGCCAACTGGTATACACAAGAGATAAGTTCCTACGGCACCTCATCCACGTTTTAACAAAATGAACGTTATTCAAGTACCTGCTATATCCAGACACGATCAGCCCTCACTTGTGCCGCCACTTCCACCCAAGTCTAAGTTGTCACCATCTCTCCCCTGAACTACTTCGGGAGCCTCCTCGTTGATATGAGTTTCCACCCTGACCTCCTCACAGTAGCCACAATGAATCTTTTAAAACAGAATTCAGATAATAATAGGCCTTTGCTCAAAAACCTCCAATAGATGCACATATCATGTAGAGAGAAAAAAAAAAAAAGCCATTTGTATCGCTGCTGAAGGTGCTACGTGATCCAGGCGATCGCATCTACCCTGGCCTCCGCTCCCACCAGCCTCCCGATCCTCATTCCACGCCTTGACGCTGGAGGACAGAAACCGCTTTCAGTAACGGTCTAACTCCAATTTCCCCTTGACCTGCCCCTTTCTTTCATTTGATTCTTTGTTTAAATTTAAAAGTTACTTTCTCAGACAGGCCACCCCTCATCCAACATTCTCTTTCCCCCTTTTCCTGCTTTATATTTCTTAGCACCTGTCATCACATGAAATATTTGTGGATCTCTTCTGACAAGAATGCAGAGGCAATGAGCAAAGGCGCTTTGCTGGTTCACTCCTGTACCCTCAGTGTTTAGGCCCATGGCCCGCACTTAGCGGGTGGGTGGAGGGCTAATGTTTGTGGAAGGAATGAATAAATGACTCAGCTGAGAGCGAGTGTAGAGTTCAAGCCAACAATTAATTACTTCCTTTCTTTACTTTGGTGCGTGGTGAATAATTTCCATGAGGAGATTACACTGCTGATAACACAGTGGCAATTTCAATGCAGAAACAAAAAGCGTGAGAGAGGAACAAATGAATTGAACATTATCATGGTTCCTACTCAGGGAATAAGTAAGTATAAGAATCACCTAGAATGTTTCAAAAATAAAAAGGCCCAAGCCTAACCCTTGAAGAATCTGATTTAGGAAATGAGGGTGGGGACAGGGAAACTGTATTTTTTAAAGTTCCCCAAGTGATTCTGATGTCCAACCCCTGTCAAAAACACTTATTCAAAGGAAGCGTCTCAAAAGGCATGTGGTCAACTATGCAGTAAATAAAATATCACACACTTGTTTTTTTTAAACCCACATACCTGACTGGGGATTCAAAAATATAGTTGTTTTTTGTTTCTTTTTGTCTTCATGTAAAAGCACTGCCTAAAAAATGAAATAGACTAGTTTACAAAATCGAAAGGAATAGTATCTGAAACAGCCTTAAAACTGTAACCATATCCAAGGAGAGCTGAAATTAGGCATGTGGGTGGCAGAACTTTGCAAGTTAACTGAAAAGCAAGACGCGTTTGCAGGAACCCTTGAAGCACACCCTGCATACACAGCAAGCCTCCGCCTCACGCTGCGCAGAGGGCAGAGTAAAGGAGCCAGGGAGTTAGGCAGAAGGAAGGAGGCAGGGCCTGCCTGCCCAACACCGCATGGACCGGACCAGCACAGAGCTGCGAGCACTCAGTAAGTGTTTGCTGAATAGACAGATGATGGAAGGGCTCCTTGCTCAGCTTTGAGCGAGGTTTACCTGAACAAACGTGCCAGTTGGCCGCAAAGGGCTAGGTGAAGAAGGGGGTCCAAATACACAATCTGATTTAGACATACCTGAGAAAGAAATGAGCACTTTCTGTTCCTACTTTAAATTGAAAGAGTGGCCTGTTTTCAAACTTTCACAGGAAGATTTTCTGTTGATATGACAGAAGCTCCACTCAATATATTGTGTGGACAAATAATGTATTTGAAGACACAAGAGGGAGCAGCGTAATTTTTAGACAGGAAGCAGCTGATTGATTTTAATTACTACTGGAGGAAATTCACCACACTCTAGCCCCACTCCTCTCTTCTTATTTTACTTTTATAATATGATGACTAATTGACTTAATGTGTAAATATTGCATTCTGAAGAAACCAAGATTCTAGTGCTTTTCCTTAGGTTGGAAAATACCCTACTCCCACCCCAGGGTTCCCCCCACTCTCTTTGATTTGCTGCTGCTCCACCCCCCCCACCCAGCTTGCCAGAATCTCTGCTCTAACTATTTTGGGAGTTTCACTAGCAGACAATTTAAAACTTGCTACTGGCTAGAAGGAAGAAATCCACCAACATCGGGGACTGCAGCAGCACCCCTTCACCACTTCGTGGTACCAAAGGGGAACAGAATGATAATGTGCCTCAAGCTGTTACTAACGCAGGCCTTGAGTTCTTCTGAAGGGCATCCTACAAAAACAATTTTGGTAAAACTGGATTACATCTTATCTATACTGTTTATAGTTTCCTCATCTGTAAGCAGGGGATATCAATACCACATTTAATGGGGCTATGGTGAAAATTAGATGATCACCCATGTGAAGAACTTAAAATAGTGCCTGACCCATAATAAGCACTCAATAAATGTTAGCTATTGCTATTTCTTTAGTTTCTTTTAAATATATTTACCTCTTACAATCATAAAAGAATATCATTTTATGCTGGCATATGTTCCACATCAGGGCAAAAAGTTTGAATTTGTCTGAGTTCCTTAGAAGTAGGGCAAGCTATATCTTTCACAAACACTCAAGTCCTATTTTAAAACCAATAATTTAATCATTTAAAATGATACTTCTTTCCATATAGTTTCTTTAAAAAAAAAAAAAAGTATAGGTGATCTAAAATTCTCTGTCTTAAAAAAGAGACGCCATATTGCTGATACGATACAATAAAATAGGAGAGGTATTGGTGTTCCACAAACAACAAACACTAGAGTGAGCATTTTAAGAAAACTATCAGCAGTGCTGACTTTTTTTTTTTTTTTATCATGTCCACAAACATATACAATTGAGGACAGGAAGAGGGTTTTACTACTTTAATCCAAAAAGCTATGTCTCAGAGTTTCTTTTCTAAGCTAATCAGACCTCATCCACTTTTGCAGGTTTGTTTAAGAAATGAAGTGAGAGTGTATGCATTTCTTATAAATCATAAGTTATTATACATACACAAGGTACCCTTACTTTTAACAGTCTGTTAAAAAGGTGCCCTCAACGGATATTTGACACATTTCATAAAATGGGCCAGTGCAGATCCAGCAACTTAAAGGGGCAAGATTTATGGATGATTTTGAACTACTTACTGACTGACCATATATTTTTCCTCAGCATAGAAATAACTATGCTTACTGCAGAAAAATATTTAAAAGATAAAATCCTCCATAATTCTCCTCTGCAGTTAGGAACACTGTTAACTGTGTAAGCTATTTCCTTCTAGGCACATGCATAAATGTAAATAGAAATACATGTGGGTCAATGTACATAGCTGGTTTCCTGAGATAACTTTATGCCTCCTCCATGGCTGGGCAGGGCTTCGATTTCAAAAATGCACACACCAAGTACTGAATTCAAGTAATAGCTGTTTTTATGGTCATTCAGGCTACAATTTTTAGGTGCTGTGAATGACCAGGTTTCATTTCACTGATAATCTTATTTAAAAAGTCAATCGAGCTTGCTCAAGAGTGCAAGCTCTGAGCAACAGCAGTTTGATTCCCAGCCCGAGCTGAGCTGCTGCTGAGTTGCTAACAGGTGGCAGGATGGCTCAGCTAAA
>NW_017731982.1:1024776-1026252 GCF_001890085.2 Hipposideros armiger
GTTCATAGAAGGACCTGTCTTTATTTGCGAAAAACTGAACAAGGTACTGATTTACAGCCTCATCTGAACGTTATATTGCGCAAGGAGTTTTGAAGAGAGCGAAACAAGTGGAAGTCTGACGGCGCAAGGTCAGGCGAGTATGGTGAGTGTGGCAACACATCCCATCCAAGCTCCAATAATTTTTGATGGGTGATCAAACTTTGTGTGTGGTCTTGCGTTGTCATGATGGAACACAACTCCTTTACAATTAACAAGCTCTGGACGTTTCTGGATAATGGATTCGTCCAAACTGTCCAATTGCCGATAGTACACATTCGAATTGATTGTTTGGTTCCTTGGTAGGAACTCGAAAAACACGACACCTTTAAAATCCCACCACACTGAGAGTATAACCTTCCTCTGATAATGTCTGCTTTCAATGTCATTTGAGGCGAATCATCATGTTGGAACCAAGACCGTTTGTGCAACACAATTGTTGTAAACAATCCACTTCTCATCACCAGTTATCAGTCGCTTCAAAATCGGATCGTTTTCCTCACGGTTAATGAGCATATTGCAGATGTTTATATGTGCTGTCAAATAAACTTGAGTTTATGCAGAGCCCAAATATTGAGCTTGCTTACGTATCCCAGCTTCTTCAGGTGGTCGTGAACACCTGAATGATGGGTGTTTAATGTTTCTGCAATCTCTCGTGTCGTGTAACGTGGATTTGACCCGATCAATGCCTTTATTTTGTCGTCATCAACCTTGGTGGGCCTCCCTGACCGAGGAGAGTCGTTGAGATCAAAATCACCAGCACGGAATTTCATGAACCATGGTGGCACTGATGTCCTTATAGAGCATTGTCACCATAAACTTTATGCAACTTTTCACAAGCTTGATGCGTGTTCTTCCCTTTATGGAAGTAAAACAGTAAAATCTGGCAAAAATGCAGTTTGGTCTTCTGTCTTCAATTTGTTGTAAAATCTCCAAAACTCAACCAAATCACTCAATTTTTTTTTTTAGAATGAAGCTAGAACTGTCAGCTGTCAAATGACATAGCAATAACATAGATGTGAATGACTCTATTACTTCCAAAAATGAACTAGTGCCATCTGTTGCAAACATGCATAACTTTTCCATCAACCCAATAATATATATTCCCAAGTATAAGGCAAGTTTTTTCACAAAAGTGTCCATCAGAAAAGAGGGTGTTGCTTTATATTTGAAAACCTATAAAGTCCTTTATATCATAAGGAGTTGTTTTATTTTGAACACTAAAATACTGTTTGGAGAAGACTAATATTAGCCTGATATTACTTGATACAAGTTTTAGATGCATGTAGAGGTCACAAATATATTTAAAACATTTTAGCACTCAATGTTCCTGCCAACTAACAAGGCTTTTAAAGATCACGTTAAAAAGTCATTCATAGGGCCGGCTGAGTGGCTCAGTTGGTTAAGAGCTCGCTCAAGAGTTTGAGCTCTGAGCAACAG
>NW_017731982.1:1026352-1030135 GCF_001890085.2 Hipposideros armiger
GCAACAGCAGTTTGATTCCCAGCCCGAGCTGAGCTGCTGCTGAGTTGCTAACAGGTGGCAGGATGGCTCAGCTAAAAAAAAAAAAAAAAAAAAAAGTCAATCGAATGCCTTTCATAAGCCTCTAAGTAAAACCAGGAATAAATGTTTAAGACTTATAGGAGATTAGAACTGAAGGGGTGAGGGGAGTAGATTTCACTTTCTTAGAAACAAAGTCTGAGTAACTCGATTTGTTAAAGAAATAAATATACCGAAGATAGTAAAGAAGTCCACCAAAGAGATTTCCCTGAAGATGTGAGTGCAAACATTAAGGTGTGATTGGTGTCCATACCTGGAGAGCCTTTAAATTGCGAGCATTCCTTTTTAATGTGGCCTTCTCTTCCACAAATAAAACAACGTTTTTCTCTTAAGTCTTTGTCATCCTGTCTCTTCCATTTCTCCACTGGTGGCCTGAGCATTTTTTCTCTCCCCAGGTCGACAGCTGCCCTCGCTGGCTTGGCTTTCTGAGGTGTGCACTGCACGGGCTTATCTTCTTTTGCTGACACCTCCCTCTCTGTGTACTTGTTTTGAGTTTCTTTGTCCTCTTTACTTCTTTTCTCTTTGTTCTCAGGGTATCTTTGGTTTAGGGTATCTTCCTGGTCTCGCCGTCGCCTCACTCTATAGAAGGAGATATAATATTGGTAATAAAAGTCTGAATAGAAATCTAACAAAATATTAAGACAACTCCAGATTTAGGAAATAACCAGAAATAGAAGGTATCAGAGGGCAAAACAAGAATTTAACAAACTTAAGTCCATCTTCTCTATTAAGAAGCAACCTCAGGGCTTAAGGGTGTTTTTTATTTTCACAATTACTCTACTGTTGTAAAACCAGTTTTTGCAATTAATGAAACTCTTTGGTTTATTACCTACTTTTGATATTGATGTAATGGAACTCAACTTAGCCTTGGGGTGATTTCTTGAACCTTTCTGGCCTGTCAGCATTCTTTACTAGGCACCAGAAATTTGAGACGTGAAACTTTAAGTTCACAAGGGAATGATAATTATAAGGAGATTTAGGCTCTTAAAATGTTAAAATCATTTCTTCTTTGCCCAACACCATCAGTGACTATTAGATGAATAAAACCAAAGGTACTAAATAAGAGCCTCAAATTCCAGATGGTGACTTATTTTAGTAGCATGTTTTTAAATGAGCATACTGTCCAGTTAAAACCACCACCACCCCCAAAACAATAATATTCCAAGTAGGCAACCGAAACCATGGTCTCCTGCCCTCCTGCAAACATCACGAGATAAAAGCATGGTGACCAAACTGAGTAGGGCACTACAGCCAATTATTAAGGATTAAACTGCATACAAGCGAAGGTCCCTATAGTCCAGTAAACTGTCAGTGAGTCCAAATGCCCACATGGTACACCTCAGTTATTGTACATTAGAAGTGTAACTGACATCCTGAAGGAACTGATTTTATTTTTCATTGACCAAAATGATTCTGAACTTTCCACTGCTGTAAAGGGAAAGAGTTTCAGTTTCCTCATTTCTTCTTCCATCCCAGCTGGAGAGGCTGATGACCAAATGACTGAGTAATGATTAGGGCCATGGCCAAAATTAAGAAAGGGGACCAGGCCTGGGAGACTGACCTGTACACCAGAGTCACTCCTCGTCATCTGCATTTAAGGCCATATTTTAAATCATTTCATTTTCATTGCAAAAAATTTTACCTGAGAACTACTGAATTTCTTACAGGTTTATTTTCTGTTATAATAGAACTTCATTTAAGAACATAAAAACAAAACCACCCCTTTTGAACATTTACTTACTTTCTCCTCATAGGACAGTCTTTCATAAAGTGTCCAATTTTCCCACAAATTCGGCAACATCTATCATTTGGGGCCAGCTCTCCTTCAGTTAGCACATCTGGATCAAAAAAGTACTCCTAGCAAAACATAAATCTGGACTATTAATGAGAGATCAAAACACAAAAAACTAACCCAATAGCAATCAGGGATCTTATATCTCAACATCAATGTATTATGATTTTAATACAGTATTTAATATACTGTTTAATTTCAAAATCTAAAGCCATTAAGAGGTCTAATTCAGGAGAGTTTTACCTAAATTCCATTTCTGTTTATTCCTTTTCATCCTGCAGAACTCTGTTTAACCTGAACCATCATAAAAGTAGTTTTTTTTTCCTTGCAACACTTCTAAATAAGAGCATTACACACCCCCATGAATCCGCTGCCTAGGACTTGACGGGAGCTGAGCCCGGTACAAAAGCCTCGTTTTTATCAAAAAACAAATAAGATAAAACCTAATGAATTGAGGAACATGATTTGCGTTACACAGATTATAGAGAAAAAGAAACTATGGGTTGTTGCTTTGTTTTTTTGAAGCTTCTGAAGAAAACTATCAGAAGACAGGAAAGACAACGGTCTGGACTCTAGCTTCTTTGCCACTGAAATTACGGTGGGGACCAGCAGCATCAGTATCATCTGGGAATTTGAGAGAAATGCAGTCTCGGGCCGCACCCCGGACCTCCTCAACTGGAACCTGCATTTAACAAAGTCCTCAGGTGATATGTGTGAACAAGTTTCAGAAGCACTGGAAAACTGCCACAGTAATATCTAGCAAATACTAGATGTACAGATGTAATTAAATGCTGAATATGGCTATATACTCATATACTTAAGGTTCACTAAAAGTGTCTTTAATCAGAAAATTAATGCAGGAAAAAACTATTCTAAACACAATACCCTCTAGCTCCTAATCCCCCCTTTTCTCTCACTGAAATAAATGTTTATAATGCAATTTGTTTTCAATAAGTGTGGTTTCACAGAAACTTGAGTTATCAGGTTATATGAGAACAGACAGTTCTCTAGCACAAGCGCAATGTTTTTCTCCGCGTCCCATTAAGGGATTTATTACTCTCTGCAAGCAGATGAAAAAAATCTACCCTTCATATGAGTGGAGGATGTCCTTAGACATGTGCAAACTGGCTTGGCAGAGGCTGGCATGAAGCTGAACGCTGGTGGCACAACAATGCCATCTATACATATTAGCAAGGAAAAATGCAGCACCAAAATTACTAATTTTCCCACCCCAAATACACTTCTGGCTTTCTCTTCCTGCTTTGATGAGTTGCCTCAAAACAGGGATGTTTTAAAACAGGTTTGCAGGGATTTGTATTGTAATTGTTTACCTTAGCTAGACTCATCCTAATTCCAGAGTATTTAAGTTATTACTGAAGTAATGTATACAAATTAGGTGCTTAATATGAGCTTTCAAAAAAATTTTTCTTTTTTTTTCCTCGTATTTCCAATAGACACTTACCATTTTTGAGGGGTAGTCCTTCGGAAATCCTTTGACTGGAATACCAAATACTCTTCTACCATTAATAAATGCTTTCATTATAAAATTTGTCACTAAGAAGAAAAGAATAGGTGCTCAGTTGGATGAATTAAAAGAAAAGATCACGTTAATATTTACAAGCAAAGTTAACTTACTTTTCCTTGATAATCCAGCTCCAAGATTATGATTCAAATCAAAGGGATCTAAGTGAAAAAGAAAAAGAGAACAAATAAAATAACCAAACGGAAAATGCCACTATTCACAGGATAAGTCTATATAACAAGTGTTAGATAATTTACCGTTAATAAAGGTATTAAATGACTATCTTTTTAATGAGTTTCAAATCTGTTACATATCTAAGTATTGGGTTGTCGGAAAAGTCATGACGTATTTTGACTGTGTTTTTCAAAGGTCAGGTATTTATATAAAGAACAAA
>NW_017731982.1:1031755-1035092 GCF_001890085.2 Hipposideros armiger
AAAAAAAAAAGAAAAAAAAAAAAGTCATTCATCATGGATATCATAAAATACAGTTACAAAATAAATTAAAACACACACAGGCAATGGCTCCTTGGATCTCAATTTCCAGTAAAAGCTTCATGTAAGAACTCC
Organism: Hipposideros armiger; assembly: GCF_001890085.2. NCBI lineage: Eukaryota > Metazoa > Chordata > Mammalia > Chiroptera > Hipposideridae > Hipposideros > Hipposideros armiger. Next base: position 1,031,888 of record NW_017731982.1, read on the forward strand.
CATATGATCATAAATATTTGCACTCAAACCTCTTGGATGAGGGGATATATGTTGTGTTCTGGAACATTATTTCTTAATGACCCAGAAAGTGGTAGGAATAATGAAAAAGATGCTAACATCAAAGATATTTGTGAGACCTGAATAAATTGGTTCAGAAAACAAAGGAGGGGTGAAGCACTCTTTCTAAATCAAAATACTATTTTATAAATGACTTAAAATAATTCAGAATTTAAACATCATGTATAGATACTTAATTATTTCCTATAAATGCCTAAAATATATCAAGAAAGCAAAGAAAAGAAATCCCAAAAGCTTTTTGGGGATCATCTCATTGAAAAAATAGACCATTTCACATATACCAAAAGAATAAAGCAAAAAGAGGCACCCTTTGGATGTCTGTCATGATTCCAATGTACGATGACCAGGGTATCTCATATTGGGATTTAGATTCACTAACTACTGGAACATAGCACCCTCCCCGCAACTTAACCCTCCGCTAATAATTATGAGAAGGTTCCTTCCCAGTAGGTTTGGTCATGCTTTCTTCCAGTGATCTTTGCCTGTGTGCATGTGGACATATTTTTGGTTGGTTCCTTGGGGTAGTAGTGATGCTATAACCTTAACTATTGTTACAGTTAGAAATACTACTACTACCACCACTAACATTTCTCAACTCTAGAACCGCTAGTTAACAGTCTTCTTTCTCGTTTAGTCTACTCTTGTGGCTCACGTGAAAGGTAAGGTAATGAGGCTTCCAAAATTAAAAACAAAACATTAATAACTGGCAGATCATGAGAACCCACTGTGACAATGGAAAAGGCTAAAACAAAGTTCTTTGTTTTGGACATATGAGATCCTAAAAAGCTAAAATCATATCTATAACCCATTGATATCTGAATTTCATTTACAAATATTCACAATATAAAACTGTCAATAGGCAGAAGTAATGACAAAAGCATAACATAGAGTAACACATATTATTTAGGTGCTATGACATTAAAAAAATTAAAATTATGATTAAAATCAAAATATTTCTTAAGCCATTTCTTAAGTTCATTATAAGCACTTAAACTCCATTTTTTAAAAAAACTAAAATCTCACCAAATGAAAATAAGTAATTACAAACAACAGTCGTCCATGGATCCTTTCATTCAATGGCAAGAAAAGCACTTAGCATGGCCAAACTAAATGTCAAAAATTATACATAATTATAGCAGGTAAAATCCTCCATCAATAGCAAATAAAGATCTTGGAAATTCACTCTTAGTGGCACTCTTCAAACCCTCAATTAGGAAGGTTTTTAAAGTCCCACTTGTCTTGAAGCTGGCTTATCTCTACTATGACATTCCTTGGTCTCCAGTTAAGTGTTCAACTATAGTGAAAGATGTGTCACGAAGACCAAAGACTTTTAGATTTGTGAGAGGCCCTACATGAGGGCATTAATCATTTAAAAACAAGTCTTTAGGCTGGAAGCAGGCACCTCTACCTGATGTGGACAGTGATGGGGTGGCTGCGCTGCACGGCCCACTAAGTGATAATGGCTGCCCTGGAAGAGTTCTGGAAGGATGAAGAACAATGCCCTCATACTTCAAATTCTATATTCTATTCAATTTTATTTTTGATTTTATTTGTACCTTCGATAACAATGTACTTTGAGGTCCACTGTTTTTTAAAAGTTGTAAGGAGACTTTTTCTTCTGATGCTAATAACATGTTCTTTAAAATCAAATTCTTCTGTGTAGAAACGAAGAAGTCCCAGCCAGAGCTGCCCAACAGATTCTGTATTTTTTCCACATTCTGGCCAATAGGTGTGCTAGAAATAGAAGGGAACAAGGGATATCATGCTCTATAGTCAAGTGTTCATACCAATATTCACTTGTATCTTACAGAGTAAATTTGGACTTATTTCTAATTAACTAGAGTTCAAATATTGGGTCGTCGGAAAAGTCAAGATGCATTTTTGCATTGAAAAACACAGATAAATATGTAATGACTTTCCCGACGACCCAATACATAAAAAAATAATTATGTAACTTTTCTTTCACATTGTAAAATACCATTTACACGTGTTTATTAATCTCTACCCTATGACTTGGAGATAGGGAGAGCTCAGGGTTTTAAATGTCAAACCTCAGAATTCATGTTAGTGGAAGAATCTGGAAATAAACTTTAAGTGCCTTGGTAATAACTTAAAATCTTTCCAAACTCTCTGTACAAAACCAAAAGTTACCAAACCATGTGGAATTATTAGGCATTAAAGAAATCCTGGATACAGTCCCTGGAAACTCACCTGGCTTAGTAAAAATGTTTTCAACTTCAAAGGAAACAGTTATACTGGTATATGTTAGTTTTTTTTTTTAGTATCATAATATAAATAAATATAACAAGTGATAACATAGTTGTGGACCATCTACACTACAGCATAGTATAGCTAACTTTTAGTCAAGGATGTGAAAAAAATCTTTACTCTTAAAATACGTACCAGTTCATCTATTTGATCAAAAAAATAAATATTCCAGCCATCAACAAATATTTCAGGTTTCTTTTCACCTTTGTATATCTGCAATTAATTTTTAAACTATTAGTATGGATTACAAACTTAATGCATTGATATAAAAACTTGTAGGAAATTGTTAAAAATTTAACTATAGAACCACAGAATTTTCGAGAAGGAAGAGGGCTCAAACATCACCCAAGTTCAAAGATGAGACATATAATTCCTTTTACTAATACCTCTTGAAGAACAGGAATGACTGGTGGATTCCTCTGCTGGAGAAAATATAGCACCATAAGTGTGTATGCATATGATGATAAGCTGCCTCTAGATGCATCACCAATATCGCACATCTAGAGGGAAGGAAAACGAAAAACAGAAAAGATCACCAATGTTTTCTGCTAAGTTGGCAGCTATTCTATTGTATTATCACTGAAAGGAGCATCTATAGGGAACTAATATAAAAATTACATTTTCAAATGCTAAAATATGCCAACAAAACCAAACAAGATCAATCAAAAGATCAGAAAAAATCTGAAAATGGAACTACCTTATGGCCCACGACCCAGCAATCCCACTCTTAGGTATTTATCCAAAAAATCCCAAGACATTAATCCAAAAAAATATATGTACCCCTATGTTCATTGCGGCGTTATTCACAATAGCTAAGACTTGGAAACAACCAAAATGCCCATCGGTAGATGACTGGATT
>NW_017731982.1:1035682-1051941 GCF_001890085.2 Hipposideros armiger
CAGTGGATGGGGGGAGGGGGGTTGTTACTTTGTGAGGGTGAAAAGGGTAACTATTGCATTGTTCTGTACACCTGAAACTAACAATAAAAAAAAAAAAATCAGAAAATAAAATAAACCAAAGAAAAAAAATAAAAATAAAACAAAACAAAGAACCCAACAAAACAGTGGAACTATCAGCCACAAACAAGATATTATCATGTAAAATACAAGACAACAAAATTTTAGCTTGCTGAGTAGGATTTCCCAAATAATTAAAAGAATTTGACATGGCTATGGTTCTTTAAAAAAAAAAATACAGACTTATGTTCTCAATAACGTCTGAAGATGAAATGCAATTTCCTAATAAATCACAATAAGACACATACGCACCTTTGTAAATACTTTCATGGTATAGCACAAATATTTCACTCTGGGATCAATGGTTGAATAAGCAGATAAGAGCCTCGTGTTATGAAGGGCCTGTTTAAAGGGAAATTACACTATAAGGCTATCCAATTAAAAGAAAAAGTTTTAAGCTAGAATATTCTGAAAAGGTTTACACTGTAATTTATTTTAGGGTGAAAACATTTAGATCAAAACTAGTATTTTTCCTCCAGCCAAGCTTCATTAACTTATTAGATAATAGTTAAGTTATAAGTGACATTTGATTTCATGATTTTCATTATGTTAGTATGTCCTTAGTTTGAACATTCCTAGAAAATAAAGGCTATTAAAATAATCAGTTCCCTTTAAATAAATGGAAGATTCCCCCAGCCCACCTTGGCATTATTTAAATAAAATGCCCTGAGGAGCCAGAGAGGTCCCATAAAGCCCCAAAGTAAATCAGGTGAGACCAAAACGGTGGGCAAATGCACACAATCTAAATTTAAAACAAAGTTCAAGCCAAACATATGGATGGACCTAGAGAATATTATAAGTGAAATAAGTCATACAGAGAAAGACAAATACCATATGATCTCACTTATATGTGGAATCTAAAGAACGGAACAAATGATCAAACTAAACAGAAACAGTCTTCGAGATACAGAGAAAAAACTGATGGTTGCTAGACTGGAGTGGCATGGGGATGGGGGAAAAGGTAAAGGGATTAGAAAGTACAAATTAGTAACCACAATATTGCCACGAGGATACGAAAGACAGTTTGGGGAATATAATCAATAATGTTGTTGGCCAGCCAAGTGGCTCAGTTGGTTAAGAGTTGGCTTAAGAGCACGAGCTCTGAGCAACAGGGCCACCGGTTCGATTCCTACATGGGCCAGTGACGCTGAGCCCAAGCTAAACTGTCACTGAGCTGCCAACAGGTGGCAGGATGGCTCAGCTGGTGTAACAAAAAGATTGCCTGTTTGATGGTGGGCTACGCCCACCCACAACTAAGACTGAACTTGGCACCTTGAGCTGAGCTACCGCCCAGATGACTCAGTGGATAGAGCATGCTCTCTTAACAACAAGGCTGCTGGTTCGACTCCTGCATGGGATGGTGGCTATGCCCACCCGCAACTAAAACTGAACACAGCATCTTGAGCTTAGAGGCCACGAGCTGCCAACGGGAAGCCAGATGGAGGGCGAATGGCGCCCTCCACAACGAAGATTGAAGAACAACAACTTGGCTGGTCCCCTTCCCTGATCCCCAACACTGTTTCCCTCCTCCAAATCCCCAATAAAATCTTAAAAAATAATAATAATAAAGTAAAAATTTTGTAGGGTGTCAGATGGGCACTTGTCTTATTAGGGAGACCACTTCATGGACAGTGTAGATGCCTGACCACTGCTCTGTACACCTATAGCTGAAGCTGAAAAATGTTGAACGTCAACTATAATTTAATATATATATACATATATATATATATATATATATATATATATATATATATAGTCACGGGATGTGGAGTACAGCATAGGGAACAGAGTCAATGGAATTGTAACAGCTATATATGATGTCAGAAGGGTAGTAGATTGGGGGAGGGGAGTTATCACTTTGTGAGGGGTGTAAATGTCTAACTATTACATTGTTTTGTACACCTGAAACTGGGGGAAAAAAAAAAATAGGTCAAGCCAAACAAAAAGTGCCTGCCACTCTGATCTCATTTTAAATGAACACTAATATTGACTTAATTCTCCATTATATCCCCAGCCTCAGATGGCCAGGCACATAGAAAACACTCATAAATAACTACTGAAAGAATGAATAAGATGAAATGAATGACTTAATTATACTTGAGATTTTGTAAATTAAGAGACATTCATTCCCCTTAAATCTCCCTAAAGAACAATCCTCGAGAAAATCTTACCAATGTGTTATACAAACTGATGTCCACTTCCAGACCACTTCTCAAATGGAAGAACTTTACAATTGGCACCTTTGCTGTTGTAATAGGTAAGATGTTTCTCAGACCTAGGTTGGGAAATAAGATAGTATCACTAAATACAGCATTTGGACATGTAAATTGCTCCTATGTGAATGTTCCAATATAAAATTATGTAAACCTAACTCTGGCCTGTTTCACTGTAGTTACTATAGTCAGAGAATTCCCTGTTATTAACACACACCTGGGAAGACTTCTCTGGCAAAGCTTACATTTGTTAAACACATCCATATGTGAAGTACAACCATCAACAAGGCAGCTAACTGTCCTCCAGGAATCCACTGGAGGGAGGGAGAGAGGGAGAGAGGGAGAGGGAGAGGGGGAGAGAGAGAGAGAGGGGGGGGGAGAGGGAGAGAGGGAGAGGGAGAGGGAGGGAGGGAGAGAGAGAATGCGCATGGAGAGAGAGAGAGAGTGTTGTGTTTGTGTGTGTGTGTGTGTGTGTGTGTAGGGATGTCAATTTCACAAACACCAATACAGGAAACTAGTTGAGTCTAGACTACATGGGCCCTATCCATTCTCTTCATATGACTATATCTAATATAGAGAAAAGCCCATGGGCAATCATTTGAATTCTTAAAGCAAAAGTTATTTGTCATGAAGCTAGAGGTTATGAAAGTAAAAGGAAGGAATCAACTTCAACAGGAGATGATGAAATTGCCTGAGCTTTGAAAAAGAAAAGAGAACAACAGGTAAAAAGCAGAGGCTGAGGGGATTTACCAGGCAAGGAAAACTGCACATGGGAAGGGTCGATGTCTGAAACAGAACAGCATGTTCAGGGGACTTCCATGGAACTGTGCAGGCTACAGAGTGGACCTCAGGAGGAAGGGTAATAAGGGAGAAGGCAGGCTGTCACAGTAGGAGCTCCCGTTTCCTGAGTACCTAGAATCCTTTACAAACATGACCTCCTAAGACTATTTATCTAACAGAGGAGGCAACACAGACCCAGAGAAATGAATTGCTTAGGAATAGCAGCTGATGAATTGTGGAGCTGGGGTTCAAATCCAGGTATGACTGATGCTAAACTGTTACTGAACCTAGTCTAGGACAGGCTAATTATCACTTCATCCATTTTGATGATTCCAGGGGTGCTGATGTCAACAACCAAGAAAGGAGACTCAGGAAGGAGGTAGTAAAGAGGAAGATGAGTTCATTCTGAGATGCTGGAGTTTGAGTTTCTTCTCAGAGAGTTTAGTGGTGACATCAAGAGGGCAGTACACAGTGATCTGGAACTCGGGGGAAAAGTATATAGATGACAGAAATTTTAGCACAACAGGTTTGTGTGGGCGACAGAGGAAGTCTAACTTATACTGATGGGGATAAGGGCAAAGAAACACATATTTACTGAATACTGAGCATATGCTAGCTCTGTACTTTAAAGAACTTTCTTAATCTTAAATGCCATTACTGTTATTACTACTTTACAGATGAGGAGCTGAGTGCTTATAATGAGGCTGAGTGACTTTCTGGGATCACATAGCCAGCAAGTAGGGGAGCCAACCAGAGAGTCTGATTCCAGAACCCCCACCAACTTCTTTGCTACAGTCATGTTCCCATTCTAGAACCTGGCACTGTTAACCATTATGACACTTATGAGCCCATCCTCCGGGCTTTGTTCACAGCACATCATCAATGCTTCTTATTTTGTCATTCCTAGGGCTCCTTTGTTAGTGTCCTTCATTTCTACACGCAGAAATTAAAGCTTAGTCTCAACTTCTCTCAAATGATCCCTTGGAATTCTGTTTTATTTTTGGCCTATCTCTCTCTCTTTTTACAAGGCTTTCAATGCAAAACTTTTATTTTGGTGTTCAATCCTTTCTAGTTCTTACTGGACTGTTAAGTAAGGTTATCTTGAAGATTATACCTTCAGAGCAAACTAAACCTCTGTCTCTACACTGGTGTTCTCTGCAAACATTCCCATTTCTCAAGCACCTAGACTTCAGTCTGACTCCTTATTTCCTACTTATAGGTACCAAAGCTAGGAAATTTCCCTTTGAAATCGCTCACATCTTTTTCCTTTTCAGACCACTGGCACCTGGTTAAGGTTTTTTTTGCCGTTACTAAGATTATACTTTCCCTAAGAGACTATATTAGCTGCCTAAAAAGCTTAAGTTTTCCTCCTCTCCTGAAGAAACCTCAGTGGCTTCTACGTATCTACAGACTTTACCTTATCTCCTAATAATTTCCACTTGAAACTCCTCTGTAAATGTACCAATCTTCTCACTGTCCTCCAAAATGTATACCGTAATTCTCACGTTTATATTCATGTACTCTTAGGGATAACTTCTCTTCCCATTCTTTTCAAATCATATAGATCATCATCTGAGATCAGAACAAGCCCATTTCTTCCGTGAACCTCCCCTATGCAAATGACCCACTCTATCCTCAGAAGTTTTTTAAGTACTTAAAAAGACACCAATAATGGAAATATGCTATAAATAAGCCATTATACTTAATTTAACTGACATTAAATTCTACGTATGGAAAACACTAACAAAAGGAAAAAAATATTTTTAGCAACAGTTTAGAGTTACCTGAATGTTTTTTGAGGACTCGTGCCAATTCTTCAATAGTTCTTACACAGTCCAACCCCTGCAACAGAAATGGCACGAACTGCTGTATCAAAAATGGAAGACAGGCTTCTAATCTGGTTATAGTTTCCATTATCTTCAGAAATAATGAAATTAATTTTAACTCATTTTATACACATTTTTCCTTTTTAGGTGAGCACTGATTGGTATTCATAGGAAATATCCTAAGGATACAACCCCGCCCCATACACACTATTTACGAACTGCTTTTGGAGGCTCAACAAAGGCTGAAATCAGAGCCCCCAGAAAAGTCTCTGAACCAGTGGGGACCTTTATTTTTCCCTGTAGGTGATTACGTCACTAAGAAGTACCCTATGTGCCAGAAAAAGTAAGAAAGAGCTTCTGTGCCCTAATTCATTCTGGGTAGACTTTCATTATAGTTTAATTAAGAGCTCATGAACTGCTGTGGAGAGTGATTAAGCTCAGATTATTTCTCCTAGTACTAGCCAAAAATATAACATACAAAATGAAAGTCATGCAGCAAATATGAATAATATTTCAACTAGATCTTACTTAGGAACATTTGGGCTGATCTTTTTCAACATAAGCCTTTTTGATGGTTATATACATCCCAGAATATTTTTGAAATGCCTTGAGAACTAGCTTATAAGTCACATAAAAATTCAATCTTGATGATGTACAATAAGGTCATTGTATATATCGGACCCTATCTTGCTTATCCAATTTATTCACCAAAGTCAGGCTAGATAACTTTGGGTCATTTCCCCAAATTAGATCCATCCTCAAAAGGCTTGAAACTAAGACAAGGAATAAAAATATCCTGAGCAACAGCAGCATCACTCATTTGGATATACAGCATTTGAACTGTTGTTAAATGTTTAACAAGAGTAGGGATTTAGTACTTCTCAGACTTTATACCTTTCCACAGTAATTTTTATTTTATAACTGCCTTCATATTCATTAGGGCTGGCAAACCTTTTCTGCTTTGCAGGCCATATGCCCTGTTGCAACTACTGAATTCTGCAGTTACAGACTGAAAGCAAAGCGGCAGTAGAACAGGGGTGTGAGTCTGTTCCAATAAAACTGTATTTACAGAACAGACAGTGGACTGAATTGGCCTGTGGGCCAGTTTGCTGACTCCTCACATACATGATCCAAGCTGACGTGCATTAACAATCTCCTGAGGCAAGAGGACCAGAGTTATCATTTCCATTTTATCAGCCAAAGACCACATGTGTAGGGACTGATGAAACCACGTCTGTCTCAAATCTAGGTCTCTGGACCTCGAGTTTTATACTCTTATCATTATACCACATTGCCTGCCTGCTAACAAACTTTTCAGAAAACCTTATGTGGGTGTATGCATCTAAGTCAGCCTGGTGGCCATACCAATAGGACACTGGAGAGGCTGGTTTGGCGTTTTCAGAATTCCCAGATGTCACTTTCAAATCCACTTTATATTACAGGTTAAAAGCAAAAGCCTTTCACTCCTCATATTCATCTCTAAACTTGTTAAAGTATTTGGCCGGATTGTGCCAAGTGGCATACTCCATATGATATGCCCTGATAAATTTGGAAAATACCAAGCTGCACTGTCAGTGAAAGCTGTGAAATCACACTGCCAAAGCAAATGGAAGTGTATGTGGTCACGGTACCTCAGCAGTTTCAAGTCCATTAATTGTCATACAGACGTCAAGGTCACTCTGTTTGAACCCAAATCCATTTTTGGAGGAGCCAAACAAGCTCAATTTTGTTCCTGTTAGGGATATATGAAAAGTAATAACTAGTTACCTGAGAACATTTAATTTTCAGATCAAAGCGGCCCTCTCATGAATCAAAATACCTAGTTAACTATTCTACGAGTATATTAATCTCATTAGAAATATGTTCTCTTATTAACCAGTCATTTATTATATTTTCTGTCAAAATTTACTTTAAATAAACATATAGAGGGTATCACAGACTACTAAGTGCCACTTTATTCTGAAATGTAAGAACATTTTCAAGAAAAATGTGGATAACCTCAACATATTTAATACTACAAGCTTACTATTTTCTGAATAGACTCACTTTTTAGAGGCGTGAACTCTGACTCTAAACAGAATACTAAATGAAACCTGTGATATCTGCTAAGAGAAATCCTACACTGCAACAGTCTTTTCTGTTGGCACACTAGGATTGGGCAGCCCAAAGACCAACCTAGGTATGTCACAAAACAACTGAAGGCGCGCCCCCATCACTGCAAGGTCACATTCTTGTTCTCAAAATTAACATGTTTATAACATATGTACACATTCTGAAGGAAAGTCAGGCTATCCTTCTTTTCTTAAAGGTAAAAAGTTTTTTACCTGGAAACTCCTGTCTTATGAAACTTTCTAGGTTTTGCCGAATATGTTCACGAGCCTGCTCTTCTGAAATAGTTGGAGAAAAATCCTCTGTTTAAAATAAAGAGAAACATTGAGAAACAAAGATTGTTCACATTCTCTGAAAAACTATATTTAAAAAAAATAAAGCCTAACTGGCTTAAGAAAATAAAATCCCTGAATTTTGTGTCTTCTCGGTAGACACCAAAAGCAATGTTAAATAAAGAGAATGCCTTAAAAAAAAAAAAAAAAGATTCTATCACTAAGAACTGCTTCTGACATGTAAACTAATCTGAACAAGGTTCCAGTGCTGGATTTCACAGAGACCTAAGGCTCTATAAAGGGCAGCCTTCAAGGAACTCTCTCCGAGTTTGAATACAAAAGTTTGAGAGCATGTGAATACATCATTTTTCTAAGGAGAACCTATAGTTTCCTTTCATAGCTTATAACCCCCAAAAAGGTTTCAAAAATAAATCATTAGTTAAGAACACGTGTTTTCTAGCACAGACATACACCTCACGATGTAGAATGTAATGCCTCAAGTTCTTCCACTCTAAGCAGTTGCATGCCTCTCCTTTAAATGTTTTTTCTTTGTAGAACTTTAAACTTCTGTATACCAATGCTTCCCCAAACTGGTGTTTCTTAAAGGGCTGTTATGTAGGCTATTAAATAGCGTTAACTAAAAGTATCCTATACTTGGGCCGGCCGACTGGCTCAGTTGGTTAAGAGCTCACTCAAGAGTGCAAGCTCTGAGCAACAGGGTCGCCGGTTTGATTCCTGGCCTGAGCTGAGCTGCTGCTGAGCTGCCAACAGGTGGCAGGATGGCTCAGCTAAAAAAATAAATACATAAAAAAAATGAAAGTATCCTATACTCAAATTTTGGAAACGCTGTTTTTAAGAGTTAAATAAATAATTTAACATTTCCCAGACGTCTTTATTATGCTAATGTGCCCTGTGAATCTCTAAGGGGTGGGGGGAGGGAAGTAGGTAGAATTATTCCCCAATTGATCTGGGGAACACTTCTTGTCCCGAAATACTACTAACTGTACCTAGAAATACATTTCAAGAAACACCAGTTGGGAAATGATAGTACTCAAATCTTAAGACTTAAAAGATCCTCCCTCCTTGTCTTTAATAATTATTTATTGTGTGTCTCAAATGGAAAAGGATACACAGAACACTGTAGATACAATGGAGAATGGAATAGACTTAGTCATTATAACGGGGCTAACAGGTTAGTGATTCAGGTGATTCTTGAGAAAACACCAATGTAACATTTTCACAAACGAAACGAAATGTTAATAACTCACTATAACATTGGATGCAAACTTGATCTAGGATATGTGAAAATTTGGGTGTTAATGGTGGCAAGGGTTCCAGCTGGATTCTCTTGAAGTCTTCAGGACAGTCCTTCTTTAGATGGCCCTCTCGTTTGCATAAACTGCACACTACTGTAGGAGACTGCAGGAAGACGGCAAAAGCAAAACAAGATTTAAGATACAACTTTATTTGCCAAAAAAGGGATCTTCAATCGTTTTTTTTTAAAGTACACTCTCCTCTTCACTTTCCAAAGGAATGGAAATATAATGTGCAGCCACTCTAAAACTATCTGATATGGGGACACCCTGATGGCACACTCAAGAGGAGAAGACAGTTATTTTCATTACCAGCAGTATTCTGCTTCTCCAGTGCAAACTGGGAGGTGTACCAGGTGGTTGGTTGTACTGGAGCAAAAGACCAACTCCTTAACCACTACCAAAGCAGGGGAGGAGCTCCGGTCTAGTATACAAAATTGGAATCACGTGCGTTACAACTGTTTCAGGTCTCCCAGTTCTATGTCTAAGAGTGGCACTGATTACCTACCTTGCCTTTAGTGAAGATGAGTTTACTAAATTCATAGAGGAAATCAGACGGACCCACGGTTGAGTTTTCCTCGCGTACATTTTCTTCCTTAAGACTGATTTTATTAAGTTCCATTCGTACTGCTCCATCTACATCTTTTCCATGTTCTTTCAAATCTTCATACTTAGGAGACCCGCTTACTTCCTCATCCTCTTCAGACAAAGCATCCTCATCCCCTGATCCAGTGTCAGCGTTGTCTAACTCATCATCATGAGCAATGTCGCCCTCATCTTCCCTTTGAGGAACGGACAGCCTGGGTTCTTCATAGTCGTAGTCGTCGTCCTCTTCCTCGTCTTCATCGGACTGAATGGCTCCCGATGTCTGGCCCTGGTTTGAAGGGGCAAAGTGGCTTAGAGCATCTTCTGGTTCATCAGTGCCTTCTATACTTCCTTCATCCACATCAGCCTTGCTATCTAAAGTAGCGAGTCTATCGCACTCTTCACTGATAGGATTTTGGAAGCCTTCTAAATCCAAGCTGCTGTCTGTCTCAGCATTTCGTGTGCTACCAGAGATGACGGGCTCTCCATGTTTGCTACCGCTTAAACCTCGATCATCAGCAGTCACAGGAGGCTGTCCCTCTCTTCCAATTTTTTCTTTCTCAGTTTTACTTCCTGTTTCTTGATGATGTACTTTTACATCCTCATGGTCATAACTGACCTCTGCCTTGATACAGTCTGAGTTTTCCATGTGTACACTGACATGTGTGTTTCCTGTTTCCTCTGATGGTGGGCTTCCAAAGCTTTCAGCAGTCTCTTTAAGAGTAAGTGCCTCTACCTTGCAGAGGTTTGCAGCTGAACTGGCAACACTGGGACCTTGAACCAAAACTGAGTTTTCAAATTTATCATTTTTTGCTTGTACTTTTGAGTCATGTTTTGCTACTTCTTTAGACTGTTCTGAAATACATGTAACAGTACTCAGAGGCTTTGGAAGGGTGGATTTTGTAATTCTGTGTGGAAGAGCAAAATATTTATATGTTGTCCTTAAACAATGAAGTATATATTCAAACACAGGTTGATTATTTAGGGTCCTTGCCACATTTCTTTTAACAGAGTAGGGATCTGTAATGAAAAAAAAAAGTCCACCACTGCATACATTTGTACTTCATGTTTTAAAAATTAGCCTGCTATTGATAATACAGAAAACAGATAAATAGTAAAATTTAACATGTATGTTAATGCTTTTAAAAAATTGGGGACGGGGAGTAAGAACATACAGTTTAAGAACAAAAAGAAATGTTTTCTTAAATGTCTGCTCTATAGAGAACCCATTCTGTTCAGAACCAGTACCCCTTCCCTATTTTGTTCTGTGACTGTGGAGGTAAAAAAGATGTCATCAGTGTGGCTCTTGTGCCCTGGGGAAGTGAGGGCTTCCCACCAGGCTGTGCTGAGTGCTCTGTCTCCCCACTCAGCCAGGCCTTGTGGTTTGTAGAGCTTACCTCCACTCTTCTGCCCTGGGAAGCCCATCACTGAACTGGCTGGACTGAATTCAGGGGCGAGAGGGAGGCACCAGGAAGAGACACCACTTCTCTCAATCTTTTCTCCTCCCCTAGAACTCCAGCAGGTTAGGCAATTGGCCAGAAGAGCTGAGCCAGAGAAACTGCAGGGGAGGGTTTAAAAATGTGAGATCCCCATGACTGCACACAGAATTTATGCAAAATGCAAAAAACCCCTCTTATGCAATATAAAGCTTGAAAAAAAAAATCAAGCAAAAATCAGAGAGTTCCGTTTAGGAGGTTCTTGAAATTATCTGAAGGAGGAGAATTAAGATTTCCACAGGAGTTTCATTCAACGTTCTGATTCTGAAAAGCTGAGAAGAGCTAGTCCATTTAATGACATCTATGGGGCACATCTGTGTGTCTTTTATACAATGATTTCAGTTAAACGAGCCTTCACTAGAAAAAGTGTTTTTTATGAATAAATTCTAAATGTTATTGCAGATATTCCAAAAAAAACTATCCTTGCTATGGTGAGGAATTCAACAAAGAATATTATTTTTCATGAGAAAAACTATTTTCCTTAACTTTTGCAAAACTGAGTATCAATAATAATCCATGTAAGGACTGAATCTAAAAGTTCAGAAATGAGAATAGTAAAAGAGGAAAGAGGGAATTCACACATCGCTGGGACAAAACTTCTTAAGGGTTTAAGTTGTTAAGCAATTTACAAAGAAAGCAAGGACTCAGCCAGCCATTTTTTTAGTTGCTTAAGTAATTAAGGTGTTTTATTGCTGCACTTAAAAAACCCAAAATGAACAGTCAGTTTGGTCCCTTGGAATGACCCACTGTAACACATGCAAGAGTCTAACTATTTATTTCACTTTTGAGGTCAGGCCTACCTTACATGTAGGAGCTGAAAAGAGACTGAAATAAAAAGCATGCTGTTAGACTGGCACCTTAAAAAAAAGGAATTAAATATAAACATTTTCAGATACCTTCAATGGCAATGCGTTTTTTGGGCCAATCCTTTGATTCACGAGATATCAATTCTTTGACTCGGATACTTATCACTAAATCAGCCAAATTAAATTCTAAAGCATAGAATCGAAGCAATTCCACCCAGAGCTGCCCAACTGGTACTGAAGGCTGGTGTTTTAAATCAAATATTAATGATACCTATTAATAGCAAAGAGAAAACATACACGTTATTTCAGATGTTGGCACAATCTTAGAGATCATTCAAGCATCAAATTTTTAAAAATCTGAAAAACCTTAGCAAAAATATGAATTTGACAATCCATTAGATAAATCGTATTCTAGGTTCTGTTTCGCATGTGGGAAAATAGCATTCCTTCACTGCACTCCTGGGATTGGAGTATTTTTAAATCTAGTCATTATTATAGGAACAGACAGGCAGTTGTATGTAATCAGGCAGCTCTCCTAATTTTGAAGTCTTAATGACAGTTGGAGAGAACTGTGCATCCATGTCTACTACTCTCAGCACTGAGCTCTTCCTGTTTCTGCCACCAGAGGGCGCCTTTACAGGTACACACACAGATAAGTGGCAACTAAAGGTATAGAGCAAAAGGAAAAAGGTTCCTCTCATTTGTTCTGAGAAGGTGCATTAGCTCACTGAATTGGTCCGTGATAAAATTGATCTTAAAGTCAAATAATTCTTGATTATCAGAAATTAATACTAGTTTTACATTCACAGACTCTTTGACAAGTTGGAGCATACTGTGATGTAATATAGTAGAAAGTGCATAGGCCTTAGAAAAACAAAAAAGGGTCCAAAATTAATTCTGCCACTTGATAGTTCTTAACTGCTCTGTGACTTGGCTTCATTCTCAGCTGGCAGTATAGCACAGTGGCTAAGAGAACTGGCTTTGGAATGGGACATGCTTAGGTGTGAAATCCAACTCTGCTATGTACTAGATGTGTAGGATCCTGGTCAAGGTATATAAGCTGTCTATGCCTCAGTTTCCTCATCTGAACAATGGGGATCACAGTACCCACCTCATAGGGTTGTTGGGAGGACTGAGTGAGAGAGTGTCTGTAAAGAGCTTAGCACAGTGCCTGGCACACATGTTCAAAAAATGGTCGCTATCATTATCTGCAGAGTAGGGATGATACCACCTATAACACAGGATAGTTACGAGGATTAAATCAGAAACAAGGGAAAGCATCTAGCAGACTTGGTTGCTCTCTGTATTTTTTTTTTCACTTAAGTATATATAGCCTTTCAAATACAAGAAATCCATTTATCATTGAAACATAATGTCACAACTGTAAGATGCTCTTAAGAGGTAATCTAGTTCAACTCCAGTATGTCACAGAAGAAGGAACTGAAGCACAAAGAGTTGACATGACTTGTCAAAAGTCCCACTGCTTGTCAGTGGCAGAAAGAGAACAACGTCTCCCATCCCAGTACAGTGCTCTTTCACCACACCATGCAATTTCAACAGTGTCTAGATCTCACTGAATTTCAGAAGTGGCAGCATGATTCATCTTTCCAACTAGCATAAATGTAAAGATAAAGTATTTAATTGGACTTACAGAAATAGGTTTTCCTTCTAAGATATACAGATGTTTCCAATTGCACTTTATTATATCAAACTTCAAAACAAATGGTATGGTGGTGTAGTAACTACTAAATCTCAAACACAAAAGTTCTGTCAAATAAGACAAAGTCTTTGGGTGGATTTACAAAGCAGAACTGATTGAAAAGGGAAGTTATCTAGGTCCCAAGCACTATAGTTGAGGACACAAAGAAACCCCCAGAAACTGAAAGCCTCCTTAAATTTCACCCCTTTATCCATAAGCCATATTCAATATTACTAAGGGATTTTAAGCATCTCACTGAAATGACCTGATAATATTATAGCATGGAACTTAAGAGACCTTTGATCTATTAGAAAAGTGATACTTAAGCTGTTATTGTTTTTTTAAAAGTAGAGAACACTTTCTTTTTTGGCACTGAGTTAAGCATTCTGTAAATCAATGACCCTGTGAGAGGTACCAATACCATCCCCATTAATAGGTGAGGAAACTGGGGCACAGAAAGATTAAGTCACTTGCCCAAGGACACACAAGCTAGGAAGTGGGAGAGCTGGGGTACAAATTCCCATATTGTGGCTCCACAGCCTGTGCTCTTATCCATGACTGGAACCCCAAACAGAAAACAGACAAAAGTGGTGCTGTTCTGGTGACAGCAGGGGAGAGAAGCACCACCTCCCTCTTTTATTGTAGAAAACACACTGGAGGATCTATGACTCACCACTATCTTCTCATTTTAGGCACGGACTAGAAGAGTGACATGAGTTATTTATGTAGAGCTGGGATTAAAACCCTGCTCTCAGAAGTATTTTGTGGATATTATTGTCATTTCAGCCCCAAAGGTTTATAAGGAAGGTCGTGGGGTCAGGACATTCACCATTTTGGGGCAGAATCCTAGTCTTATTACTAGTATAATTACACTGTTCAGATTTTTGTTTGAAATTCAAATGGTAATTCTTTCCTTGTGTATAACACCCCCCGCCCACGCCTAATGGTATGAATGAGGACAAGTTCATTAAAGTATATACTTATTGTTATTTTAGTAATTTGAGGTTAACTTCTCATATATTTAAACCTCATAATACCATCTAAGCACTTTGAGGATAGGGGTTTATTTTTGAATTCAGTATCTTTCAAAGGACCCTGCATACAGACAAATGACATAAATAATTGTGGATCCAATGATCTGAACTTTACCTTTTCTCATTACTTGTCTATTCAAAGAACTGAACAGAATGGAAAATGAAACATTCATGAAATGGTTAAGATAGCTGAGGAGAGAAGAGGAATGATTAACTCATAAACTCTACAATTAATAACTGGATTAAAACTAGATGGTAAAATTAGAAATCAGAGAACAGACCTGCCCCCTTTTAACGGGTATTTCTTTTGATGCCTCCTCTTTTGCCATGTCTGCATCCCCTGTGGCATTATCAGTGTATTCCCAGACCACAGTGTCTTTCTGAATGTCTGTAAGGTTGAAGTTGCCTAGTTTGTTTAATGAGAATCCTTCAATCTAGGAAAAACCAGACACACGTTATCATAAGGCAGAAACAATTTTATATCAGTTAGAGCATATTAATCCTGAAAGAAATGAAAAGATAACATACTTATAGCTCACTGAAAATATAAATGGTATCTTCTGTGGAATACCTCTGAGACATCTGTAAATTTAAAAATAGTTTTTCAAGTAAAAAAGGTTTTGATTTGCAAAAGAAATGATTCTGTGAAATAATTCTTTTTTTTTTTTAAGCTGAGCCACCCTGCTACCTGTTGGCAGCTCAGTGGCTGCTCAGCTCGGGCTGGACTTGAACCGCTGTTGCTCAGAGCTCAAACTCTTGAGCGAGCTATTAACCAACTGAGCCACTCGGCCGGCCCTAATTCTTTAGTAAATAGTCTAAGAGAAGGCAACATGGCCTAGGCCTAGGGCCATGGATTCTGTAGTAAAACTGTCTGAGATCAAATCTTAGCTCCCTCATCTACTAGCTGTGAGGCCTTCAGCAAGGTACTTCCTTTAGGCCTCAGGTTTCTGTAAAAAGGGATGACATTAGAACCTCCTTCATGAGATAGTTGTGACACAAAATTATAGACACAAAGGATTCAGATACAGGATATGGCATGTAGTAAATGCTCAATAAATGTAAGAAATTTTTTCCACTGATATTGTTGAGATGCAAATTGCTAAAGAAAACAGTCTGGGCTCAAGAGGTCTAAAAAATGTGGAATAAACTTGAGCAGGTTTCTTTATTGTACAGTGGGAAAGCCTTTACACAGGTTAATGTACATAATGAATTGTGGGGTGAGGTGCGGATGTGGTATCCCATTTCCCAATTGTTTTTCCACATTAAATGGACTACTCCTTTGGTTTAGCAGAGTAGCCTTTCTAAAACAAAGACATCATGTTGTTCCCCTGATAACGATTTCCTACTCAGGATGACGCTCCCAGGCCTTTCCAGGGCCTGGAGAGGGCCCACACAATCTGGTCTTTTGCTACTTCTCTGACCCATCTTTTCCTGGCTCACAGCTGACATCTGCTACTCCCTCTGCTTCAAGGTTCTTCCCCCTAACAATCAGATAGGCCACTCTCCCTCACTGCATTCAGGCTCTGCTCAAATATCCTTTCCTCTAAATAGCTTCTTCCCTCTCACTTTCTGCCCTTTTTCCCATGGTTTCTTTTTCCTCAGAGAAATTACCACCATTTGATAGGTACTTATTTATCTCTCTCACCGCACTGGATATATAAACTTGAGGAAAAGGAAGCTGTTTTGCTCACTGCTCTAACTTTAGCATCTAAAATAGTGTCCAGCACAAGTAAAAGCTCAGTAAGGACATACTGATCATTCGAAAGAATGAACTACTCTCCTGTACAAAACACTGGAAAATACCAGGTGTGATGACTGTTTGTTAGATGTATGTATTCAATATTTTTCTTCATTGTGGCTTATGTCTTTATTTTCTTGATGACTTTTGAAGAGTGTAAGTTCTAAAGAGTTTCTCTCAGTTGGTTAAGAGCTCGCTCAAGAGTTTGAGCTCTGAGCAACAGTGGTTCGAGTCAGCCCGAGCTGAGCAGCCGTGAGCTGCCAACAGGTGG
>NW_017731982.1:1051971-1071285 GCF_001890085.2 Hipposideros armiger
GTGTTCTACCTAAGAAATCCTTGCCTATCCCCAGGCTGCAAAGACTTTTCTCTAGGTTTCCTTCTGGGAGTTTTATAGCTTTAACTATTACATTTATGTCTTTGATTCATTTTGAGTTCATTTAGGGATATATTGTGAGGCAAAGATTTAATGTTCATTTTTTTCCTTATGGGTATCTGGTTTTCCAGCATCAATTGTTGAAAAGGCTTTCCTTTCCCCCAATGAACTGCTTAATTCACTGCTTAATTGGAGCAAATTGGGGGAAACTGCTTAACTGGGGGAGTCATTCAGACTTTCACAGACTCCTAATTGGATCTGACAGAAGGGTTATTTATCAACTAAGGGTTGACTTTGTTCTACCAGGAGAGCAGTCTAGCAGAGATACCTTTTCAAGGCCCTGAACTCTTTCATTTCAGTGCCACAAACACAAAGAGAGCTCCCTCTAGGCACCTGGGACGCACAGCAGACTGCCATCCCTTATCCCAGGACAAAGTTTATAAGGGGCTGATTATGCTTTAGTCTTTACTCCTAGGACCTGGCAGATAAAGGACAGCTTAATTCTCAATCTATTAAGAATTAAGAAAAAATCCACTACAATCATATTTTTGGGTATGTACCCACTGTTAAGAACTACTGCTCTGGAACGTGCTCTTTAAATAATGAAAATCCTGCACATAGTAAGAAAGGTAGTTTAAAATACCCAATGTGCTGAAGTTCGCTTTCTACCAAGTGAGACTTTCTATAAAGTAAGTGTACATATAAGATTTTATCAAGATAAATACCTAGGGATTAAAAGTGAGGTTTCCAAGATGAGAATAACATCATTTTGACTTGGAGATGGCTTACTCTTAAATCTCATTATATGAATTCTTCAACTAAACTTTATCCAGAAAGAAAGAGTGGTCACATTACTGAAGTCGAATTCATTGTAAAGATAATACCCAAGTATTACTCAAGAGTTAACTACTAAGTCATGCATCTTGTGGTATATGTGGCAATCTCAAAATCTCAACACATTTTTTGTTGTTGTTTCATGGGGAATGGGGAAGTGAGAGAACTAAAAGACTAGAAACGCAAAGTAAGCTTCAGGGAACCAAACACTTCTACCAGTCTATCTGGAGGTGATATGTAAATTCAAGCATCAAATTATAAAACTGCACCCAAAGAAAGTGTGTACCAAATGATAAATTTACCGTAACACAGGCTCACAATTCTCTTGTTTGAAACCCTTAGGATCATATGTGTTTTGCAAATTAAGAGGTTTTTTTTTCAGTTTAGAAAAGTTATCCCTAGCAGAGTATAGGGCAGCATCTTAAAAACAAATACATTAATATTTTGGCAGAAAGGTATGAATGTTCACAGTAGTAGGGTAAATAAATTCATGTCAGTTTTGGTTAGGTTTTCAGATTTTGAAATTATGCCTAAGGGACTGTGGAGTTGTAATAAAATCAATATCCGATAAATATGCAAAAAAAGTTTTATACCCATGATCCTAGATAAACAGGCAGAATGGGTTCTTTCCTCTGTTGAAGAAAGAAAACGGTCATGAGGGCAAACACATACGGTGGCAAGCCTCCTTCTTCAGGACGATCTATACTGCAAAGCTACAAATGAGAGAAAAGAGGATAAGCATTCTTGGGTAACAACCTGTTATTTACACAACTTGGTTCAAAATCTGTAACTTCATTTCCTTATATTACATTGTTTATACTTTGGAGTAAAACACCAGTGACACAATGTAAAACTTCCTCATACTTTTGGAGCAAACACACATTGTGGCTTTGAGTAGCAGCTTCAATTTCAAAAGTTCAAACTTGTTAATTAAACTTACTCAAGAAGGGCCCTAAAATATAATGTTTCAGTTTTTGACATCCACAGTAAATCCATTCACTTAAAGCATGGATTCAAACGGAGTCAAATGATGGTTTGATTCCAAGTGCAACATAACTTGCTTTGCTCAGTTTAATGGTTCCCTCATTCTTACCTATTGCCTTGAAAATACATGCTTTGACCACATAGGTGATCAGAAAAGGAATGTGGGCAAATTCATTTGCAGTAACAGAAACAACTGAAAAGCATGGCCTATTTAGTGATAAAGCAAAAGACAGGTTTTTTTTTTAAAGATTTTATTGGAGAATTGGGGGAAGGGGCACAGACAAGTTGCTGTCGTTTTTGTTCTTCAGTCTAGTTGTGGAGGACGTTGCTTCACTGGCCCATGTTGGTATTATCATTGCGCTCTTCCCAGGTGAGGCAGATCGGTCACTGGCCTCTGGACGGTCGCTCACGGCGGCTCTTGGCAGCTCACACCGGCTGCCGGCCACACACAGCAGCTTATGGCACCCACTGCAGCAGGGGCTGCAGCCTACGCCGTCGCCGGCGACTCATGGCAGCCCAGCTCTAGGTCAAGCTGTGTTCACCATCTTAGCTGTAGAGGGCAGTGTCACTGGCCCTCATGTGGGATCCGAACAGGGGCCCTACTGCTCAGAGCTGGCGTCCCAAACCAGCTCTTAACCAACGCGCCACTCAGCTGGCCCAGAGACAGCTTTCAAAGAATGGCATATTGTAACTATCAGTGGGGCATTCTATGTTCATCCTGGACCCAAGCAATAGGAACTATGTATTGTTACTGCCTTATCTTAATCAGGAAAGCTTTAGTTTTTCTCTATAATGCACCTACACAGAATCTCATATTTATAATCATGATGGGACCTTACATTTTTGGGGTAATGTTAAATGCTCTAATAAACTGGGATGCTGCTGTATTTAAAACATTATGGAAATGTAAGCAAGGCCAGACAGTGGCTTTCATTTTTTGGAATCTCTAGGTATATTACTGAAAATGAAGCTTTATTTCAAACTTTCCTGTGCCTAAGAATCACCTCCAGAATCTAGTTAAAATGTAAATGCTTGGGCCATGTCCTTTGGGATTTGGCTCACAAATCTGATTTTTAATAAGAAGCACTATAAACCATTTTGATTTTTTGAGCAATGCTGTTACAGAAATAGAAACACTGAATTTCCCTTTCGTCCACGTTAATATTTCTGTTCCAATACTCAATGCCTACTCTCTTGATGTCTATAAATACGCATCTAAATATTTAAGATTAAATTAATGATATAAAAATCAAAGCACACTGCTTATGCATACAGAGATTACAAGGTATGATTAAAATATACACTGAATGCTGCTGCCAAGTGCCATCCAATGGAAAGGCAGGGATCTTCAATACGGGAAGTGGAGCATCAAACCTTAGTAACAGTGTGTGAACTTTTTCGGTGCAGTCAGTTAGATGTGAGCTATGTTTGAGAGAAGGTGTTTTAATTAAAGAGGATCACGAACAACGCATTAACATGAAATGGTTTCATCCTCCATCATGAAAACGTTCCATGTCACACGTGGCTTCTGGTCAGCAATTTATGTCAAATAAAAACATTACAGTGTGTCCTCATCCACCTTATTCACTGGATCTGGCACTGTGAGACTTCTGGCTCTTCCCGCAAGTCAAAATGACCATGAAAGGAGAACGTTTTGAATTGATTCAGGACACCGAGGCAGCCATGACAGCGCAACTGAAGACACAAAAGAGGGCTTCCAGAACTGCTTCAGAAAGTGGCAAGAACAATGCGATAAATGTGTTTGAAGCGAGGAGGAGTATTTTGAGGGGGATTAATGGCAATGTCTCTTTTACTGTAATAAATTTATTTTTAATTTAAACATTCATTGTATTGTTTGATCACACCTCGTATTCATGCATTTAAAGAACTCAAACCTACCTTTGCCCAGTACCTAAATGCAATCACCAAAGGAACCAGCTTTGATTCTAGTTTTCCAAGGGCAGTTAAATGATTTGTTGTCAGACAAGCATTTTCGTTTCCTGCACTCACTTTACAAACAAGACCACTGGTGGGGGTGGGGGATGAGAATTGGAAGGAAAAACACAAAGATAAAAAAGTGTTATATAAATATCAGGTATCTTTTATGACAACTAACTTATACTGAAAATAAATACCTTAAAAGTGAAAATCAAGTAAAACTCACTAAATCTTCATGTGTCATTTAAGAAATTGGATTTTTTTTTGGATTAAAAAAAGATATGGCAGCTAATTTCTGAGTAAATTTTATTTTTCAGAACTAAAGCTTTGTGTTTTCATATATTAAAACTATTTTGGGGGAAAATAAAAAGAAGGAAAATACTGTAAAACGTTTCAAATGGGAGCATGAATTCATGTTTGTAAGAGATTTCCCAAGAGTTGGAGGAATCTGCCTAATAATCATTACAGCCTATGTATAGTCTTGATAGTAATATGTCCAGATGGAAGAAGAGATACATAGGTGAAGTCATACTAACTGTTATTTAGCACTGCTAAGCATGCTGCTAAGAAGGATGGGTAATAAAGGTGATCAGAGCAAGTGACTATTTGAGAAAGTTGTTTACCATGTTGAAATGGGTCAAAATGTTTCCTTCCTATATTTTTTCCTTTTAGGTAATTTATTCTTTTAAAAATAAGGTTTCTTTTGCATCAATTGCCAATCAAAATATAAGGAGAATGCTATTAGTAAATCTGTGAAATTAGCCATATAAGGAGTTTATAATTCTAGAAACTGGACATTAAGATTTAATGAAATACGTGTGCTTCTGGGCAAGTTGATATTTAATATATAAACAGCTTAAAGAAACAGACCTTTGCTTTTCTTTGCACACCACCACTGGCACCCTAGCATGGAAATCTGCATCAACATCAATAAAAGCATCTGAGGAAAGAAAAAAACTATTAAGTAGGTTAATTAAACCTTTGTTTAAAAACAGAACTAGATAAAGTACGAGTTGTGACTTATCTGACCCTTTTAAAGATCATTACTAAAAAAGAATCTGAAATGACTTAAAAAGGAAAAAAGTATTATATTTAAGAATCAAGTAATTACATTCATTTAAAATCCTTATTTTACAAAACCAATGTTTGATTAGAAATGAGTACATTATTGAACCAGAATATTTAAATGTTATATGAATAACATAATTAGAAATATGGATAGGACATTCAAACAAAATCGCTGCAAAAACTACTAAAAATATTTGGGGTCAAACAACATACTGACTATAAAGGAAGAAAATATCTTTATATATTTAATTCAACAAGAAGGATGGGAAAGACTAATTCAAGATATGTTAGTTTGATGAGGCCACTCACCGGAAAGCATATTAAGTCATAAAGCCCCAAGCTGGACATTACTTGGACAACTGACAAACCTAGGAACAATTATTTGCTGACTCATTAATCAGGGTTGGGTCACACCTATTTACCATTTCTAAAGTATTAATTTAAACCACTGAATAAAGCATATTCTCCTTTAGTATTACCCTCAAGAATAAATTTTACATACTTTGTGCCTTTTTATTCTTGATCTAGGACTCAATCTTTATAAATTGTGTTATTATTATCAAGCTACAATGGTTATTCTGCAAAGCAGAACTAACAGGACTCTAACTTGCTAATAGTTCATGGGCATTCACTCTGGTTTTTGTTTGGATATTATCCATATAAATAATTTTAAAAGCATGACTTCCTATTTTCAATTTCAGAAATTATATATTCAAATTATAGATAAAACATACACTTAAGAGCAAAGTGTGGAAAGAATTTTTAGCCTTACCACTGTTCTTTAAACATTCCTGAACAAGTAAGAGAACATCTGGTTGAGACATCTAGAAAATAAATCAATAAACACATCAAATAATCCATAAGTACTTTTGCTTCACTGAGATTACACAGTTATGTGAAGTTATCTAAATTGCTTTTTCAAATTAGAAAGCACACTGCTACCAGAGTAAACAAATTAATCATTATGGTGTGTGGACAAGTTAGTCAGGAAATAAAGATGAACACCAAATGAGTATGGGTGTGGGCAAGAGACCTACTACTCAGTTAACTCCTGAGGTAATTAGCCTCTCAGCAAATCTCAAAGTTGTGGCTAGAACCTGTCAATCTGAACAACGTTACCTCTCACTCTATAAGACAATTTCAACAGATCGCGTACTAAGTCTCCATTTTAGTCTTGCCTTTCTCCAATCCTTCCCCCATTTAAAATCATGAATTAAATCTAGTCATGGCCCTCCTTAAAACTCTCAATGGATTCTGAGGTCAAATGAAATTCTTTACCATGGTCTACAGATCCTGCATGTTGGGCCCCAGCCTACTTCTCTATTAAAATCTTATGCTCTTCTTTCTCTTGGTCCCTTCTTCACAGAGATACAATCCTCCCTTTAGCTCCTTACTGATTCAGGGTGTTTGCAAATGCTGTTCCCTCTGCCTGAAATACTCTTACCTAAGCTTTCACTCTCACTCTTTTTTATCTTTTAGCCCTCAGCCTAAATGTTATCTCTTCAAAGGGGGTTTCATGACTGCTGTATCTGCACATCCCTATTTTTTGGCACAGAACTTATTCCCTTCATAGTTCTCATTATAATTAATTATACATATGTAATTGCTTCTCTCCTTCACTAGATATGAGTTCCACGAGGGAGGAATCATTATGTTGCCCTCTAGAATCTAGTGCAGTGTCTGGCATACAACATAAGACTCTGACTGCTAAATGAATGAATGACGTAAGATAAAAATAACTGCTATACCTGTAAATTATTAATCAGAATTTAAGTTTAAAAGAATAGTAAAATCTATTGGACAGCTGGGGTAGGGTCCAGGAATCTGTACTTTTAACTAGCAACCCAGGTAAATGGGTACAAACCATCTGCAAACTGGTCTGCGGGAACCAACAGTGGATAAATGGGTAATACACTAATGTGCCTTACAGTTTTAAAATTCTGATTCATCAAAAGCTTTCTGAATCATGTTTAAAACGAGAAAGCTTGACTAGGTGTGGTTTTTCAAAAGCACAATTATTTTAACAAAGTAGGTGTATAAAAGAAGAAATTCAGGAGCGAATTAAGCTTTCAAGTCATAAAGTTTACATATCTACATTGTTTAAAATCTGAAATCCTTTTCTGCCATTGGAGAATTGACTTTACCAAGATAATTTAATTTTTTCAGTAAGTAAAACCTAAATAACCCCATTATTTTCACATGGTTAGAACACCAGTGTTTGAAATATGAAAAATCTATAGAGTAAAGTAAGTAAGAAAAGCTGTAGAGATAAAAAGAAATGCTCTAAAATTGAAGACAGGCAGGAGAACATAAAGAACAGACATTTTAGGGAAAAAAGCTGCCACCATTGCACTTAAACTATCTTTAAAAATCTAATGTATATTCATATGTAGCGCACATTTGAAAAAAAAATTCCATACCACTCTGAAAATTTCAACATTTCATTTTATACTTACAATGGCTGGAAATTGAATGTCAATGTTTACATCTGAATTTTTGAAACCCAGTTGGCTACAGGATGACCCATATAATCTTAGAGAACAATCTAAAAGAAATTAAATAAGTACAAGTTGTAAATAAAGTAAAATTTCTTGAACATTATTAACAAAACACTGCTATTTCAGAAATCAATCAAAAAAAGAAATCAATTAAAAATACACACAAAAGCAAAACAGTATTCAAGCTTGATAGGAAAGGGTGAGTCTGCTTTTGCCACATGTTAAAAAAGATTCCTAAATTATAGTTTCACACGTTGTACAGAAAGTACTATTTGCTATTTTTTAAATGTTGAAAATGTGCAAGTCAAAAAGGAATGCCTAACTTTGTTTTACATTTATAAACCTGGTAGTGTACTAAAGAGTTAATATAAACATTTCACCTTTTAGAAAGCACACATAGGTATAATTTACTATAAACATGTTTCCATAAGCCAAATCATAAAAATGACCTCCAGCATCAAGTTACTTTTCAATATGAATACTCATTACATTATAAACAAAAAGCATTTAACATAATATAATCCCTTTAGGACAACTTTTGAAAAATAATTATATCACGGATATAATTTAAAATGCTAGGCAAGAGGTGATTCACTTTTCAGAGGAAGATGTGTATGTGTACCACCTATATTTATTTATGGCACTTTTTTTTCAACGTTTTACCATTATTGTGCCAAAAAATCATCAGAAGATTCTGTGTGTTTTTGTTTTGATTTTCAGGTTAAGTCAAGTAATTTCTTTGGTCTTTAATAGCTTCCCATTAAAAAGTACATTCGGTTTTACAACGAAAATCTATGGCAAAAATCATCAAAATTACAAATGACTTTTGAAGAACCTAACTATAACATCAAGGATGAAATACCCCTATAATGAAATGAGCAGATTCTCACCCTTTATTTTTATGAAAGTATATATGAATATGAATGATTTACTATATGGAATTATCTTCCAGTAGGACAAATGGTTCTATGGGTGATACAGTGATAATTTAAATAGTGATTTCCAACCCTGGCTATGGTTCAGGACCACTGTAGAGCTTTTTAAAAAATGGTTTTCCATGGCTCTACAGACATAACATGGAAAATGAATTCAAAATCTATTACAAATTAGTTTACAAAGCTCATTTTAGATGTTGTAATTCTTTTAAGTGTGGTTAAATAGAACCTTTTTTGGACACGAATAACCTGAAAATGACTCCAGAATACTTCTCTGCATTTTAATTCAAAATACTGTGTCAATTTAAATAGGTAGAAAGGTAATCAAATTAATATACAAGTCTCATAGTGCTAATAACATGGGGCATTTAATTTCAAGTACATGCACATAATGATATTTGTAACGAAGACGGGTTTAATAACAATGCATGTAAAAGTCTTTGCTACCTTGGGGGGAAGCCAGGAAAAACAAAAACACACAAAAAACTAAGAGCTTCAGGACGGGGACAATCCATTTCTATGAGGTAAAAATTATTACTAGTAGGAAACATGAACGAGGTACCTTTAAGTAGCTAAAAAGACAAACAAACCTAGAAAATACCTGGTAACTTGTGTTGGAACACATTTTCCATGACACGTTTCATTTCTAGTCTCTGTTCCAAGTTCTCATTGTGTAAGCCAAACTCCTGCACTATTTTGTCAATGGCGATACCGACTGCATTTATCTGGGAGGGCGCAGGCGGGGGTAACGTAGTAAGCAGCTCTTCCTCCTGCTTCTCCTTGTAAGATCAATGTTGAGATTAAAAATGACTCGTGGTGTTTTACCTTCTACCATTTACCAAGACAACACCCCATAGAATAATCTGGAATATTTTTCTTAGCCCTCCCTCTTACTTTAGCTGTGTTAAGTCTTCATCTTATCAAACATACACATACTTCTTTATGAATACAAAGTAACAGAGAGAAGGAAGGAATAAGGAAAACAGTGCAAAGAAAAGAACATTAAAAATAGCAATGATAAATTATTTGCTTTATTATTACTTGCATACGGACCTACTTGATCCTATCAATGACTTCATTCATTCTGATACTGCCCTTAAGGAAATTCACAAGACTACCCAGCAAAACATATCTGACCAGTAAAAAGTATCTGAGCTAAAGTAAATTCAATAATATACGGTATTTTGCTATGTATAATATGCTTCCCTATATAATGCACATCCATGGTTTTGGCCCAAATTTTCAGGGGAAAAAATCTTTCATTTTAAGTTTTTAATTCAAATTTTTATTTGTTTACATTTAGGTACTTGTTTATTGTATTATAAAGGAATTTTAGCATTATTTTTAAACATATTATGGACAAGAAATTTTATGTAACAAATAATTACAAAACAAAAGAACAGATACAAGGTACAAGAATTTTTATGTACCAGTAACAAATTTACAATATTTATGCTTCCTAGGAGGCCAAGAACTTGGTCGTTGCAAGTTCATCGTAAGTTCAACCAAACCGATTGTCAGTATTCCAGGGTATTATTTTGCATACGGATATCATTATTGATTTCTAGAGTTACACTTTTAACTCACAAGCACAAATAAAAGAATTAAAAACATTTTTGTAGATACAGAATTAGTACTACCCATGTATAATGTACATCCTTATTTTTCCCTCATAAATTTGGGCAAAAAAGTGTGCATTATACATGGCAAAATATGGTAAATAGTGAAGTTATATACCATTGCCTAAAGGAGAGGAAAGTCACAAAGATAACAATAACAACTGACAAGTAAACATATTTGTTTGGGTTACAGTAAACTTACCTTAATGTTTTTCTTGTGCCTCTTCTCTTTGATATGCTTATGGGCAAATGCAATGGATTCAATTAAAACATCACAAAGTTTGCAGGTGTACTTTGCTGTGGGGTAGTTTCTTGGTCGCTATAATTTGAAGAGATTTATAGAGAAATATATATGTGTGTCTTCAAAAATACAGGTTAACAAAAACTAGCCAGAAGATGATTTCCCCTTCACTTTAAAAATTATTAATATATTCTGTCACTCTTTATCACTATCCTAACAGTCATTTTTATTTAAGTAATGCTATTAAATCAAACTGAGTGTCATTTTTAACTTGTAGTGCTTAAATACTAATAACCAAAGTAGGACACCTAATTCATCAAAGCACATATTCCCAATGACTGACATAGTTTAAATCAAAACAAGGCATTTAATTAACAAATAAAAGATGTTACCCTTTTCAGCCTGTCGATGCAATCTCTTTTCAGTCGCTCCTCAGCCTGCTGTAAGCCCAGGAGCTCTTTCGTTGAAAGCACAGACTCGTCAATCACAGGGCCTTCCAAGTCTCCGTCCTGTTCATTGTCTTCATTTCTTATCCTCCGAGGTTTCCGAGGTCTGGACCTCTGCTTCTTGTTTTCTTAAGTCAGGGGGAAATTTTTATTGGCGATATTCAGTAATATCACTGAGTAAACAGCTTAACCTACATATGTATTAATTATATCATATAATATCTGAGTAATATCTGAACACAGAGCAGCAAGGAAGGTATAGAAGGTATATATAGCTCTCCCATGGATAACATGCTGAATACTCTAAGCACCTTATTTGGATACATCAATCTATAAAAAAATCACCTTTTTGGAAACTTAACAAGAATTCTACTTCAACCATACAATATGAATTTATCTTCTCTTCCTGGTATACTGCTGAGCATATTCAAGTAATAATAAACATTATCCTCTGAAGGCAAGTATACCTGTAATTCTAATATATCTAATACGTCATAATATACAAGTATAATATACATGTATCTACTACATTCTAATAGATCTGTAAATATCTCTTATTCTAATGAAAACTATCCATGTTTGCTTTTATTACTATTTTTTATAATTGAACAATATCAACAGAGGAAGGATGGACAATATATCCCCAAAGAACTCAGGAATCAACTAAATTCTTATCTGGAGTGAAAATTCATTATTTAGTTGTAAATTTAGTCTTCACATAATTGGGCTGTCCCCCCATATTAATATCAAGAAGTCCAAGCCAAAATGTTATTTGCTGAGGACAACTATTTCCCATTTTATCTTTACTTTCACTTTAGCTTCTCTTGATGGCCTGCACATTTCAAAGGAAAGAAACAATCAGCAGTTGAAATAGAAGTTTTCTGCAAGTGCAGACTAATTAATTTGTGTTGTTAGTTCTACAATCCTTATAATAAACGAATCTGTTCCCCCTTTTAAACTTATAACCTTTCAACCTGTGAAACCGAAGATGATTGTGGGGTTAATTTATAAAAAACTGTTTAAAATAACTTTGATAACTTCTATCAAGTTCCGAAAATGAAGCTATTAGTAACATATGAGATTAAAATTAAATTCATTTCCCCAATTAAAATTGTGATAGACTGAACAGTTTTTAAATGGCTTACCAATAATTAGTCTTTGAAAATATACACCTACTAAAATGTCCTGCATGAGGCAATTCCTGTCAAATTTTCAGTAGAACTCATTACTTGTACAGCAGTTACAATGACTCAGATGATTGAAAAAAAAATTCTGTGTCAGAAAAGGAAGGTATGGAGTCTCTAATTAAAAAGCTACCACCAACAGCGCTAAAGGAAAAGTAGCAAACACTGTGCTCAAACTACCATAGGATGAATATAATGAAATTCTGCAAACATCTTCTACAAGTGGCAATTAAACAAAATTTAAGAAGTATTAGGACAGTTTTTTTCAAAAGCAATCAAAATGGACCAAACAAAATACCAAAAGGTGGGTAGTCAGTGG
The DNA here is from genome assembly GCF_001890085.2 of Hipposideros armiger. Classification (NCBI taxonomy): domain Eukaryota; kingdom Metazoa; phylum Chordata; class Mammalia; order Chiroptera; family Hipposideridae; genus Hipposideros; species Hipposideros armiger. The sequence goes on from NW_017731982.1 coordinate 1,064,095, forward strand.
AAAATAAATTCGGTCTACATTAATACTTGCTTTTAAACACTCCCCCCGTCAAATATATGGTGATGGAAGGAGAACTGTCTCTGGGTGGTGAAAACATAATACAATATATGGATGATGTATTATAGAATTGTACACTTGAAATCTATGTAGTTTTGTTGACTATTGTCACCCCAGTAAATTTTAATAAAAAAAATAATAAACACTCCCCCTACTCCCAATTAAATTATCAGTCGTTTAAGGGAAGTACTCTTGGTCTGCCTAAACTTTTGAAATAAGCACTTCTTTTAACTTAGAGGTTTTTCTAGTCTTATTTAATTTGCTTATTATTAAAAACTCTACTCTAAATAACTGCATCTGACTTCAGTGTTCAGGACGGAAATTTCTTACTTAGGCAAACGCTCATTAGAGATTTACACCCATATGTACAATACCCATTTGGAAAGTCCATATTGATTCACAAAACACTCATATGGAACCAAATTCCTTTTTCATCCCCTCCTCTCTCCTTATCACATAGGCCCCTCAATATAACTATATTTGCTGTCATTTTCCAGAAAAAAATGACCTAAATTTCCCTCCAAAGAACACAATTAACTCCTTATTGTTTTTATACCAAGAAGTGGATTGCTAGAGAAATTGAGTCTGATGGTGACGATAACAGCAGCTACTATATTACAGAGTATCTTATTATGCGACAGATGCAATGCAAGCAGTTTATGTGCACTGCCTCATTTAATCCCTACAGTGATCCTGTCATGGATGCTAAAATTATCTCCATTGTACAGATGGGGAAAATGCTGGTCCAAGAATGTAACTTGTCAGGGACACATGACTAAGTCAAAGTAAAGGGAATAGAAATACAGATTAAAGCATAAATGGAGTTCTTAAATTCAGCCTTCTATTCGACAATATAATAACTAAAAGAATGCACAAAATTCCTTCTTATAGCATACCCATCCACATCTAGAACAGACCAGAACCGACAAGGCAATATAACCTTCTGAACTGAGTTTCACAGGCCTGCAAGGTAAACAAGATCAAACAAAATCTCACCAGAGGAAATCTTGGAAGGCAAAGCTGGGTAGTGCTGAAAAGTTCCCATATTTACTAAGAGGAAGACTATCTAGCTCATCCCAAATTTTTTGTAATGAGTTCTCTATATACAGTATTCCAAGTTTCCCTATATTATTTGCATATGGCCCATTATTCCATTCATAAAGGACATGTGTATTTGAGTGGATGTTTTCCAGCTACGATCATTAATGGCATTGCCCCAAATACACTAAATTGGCAATCTAGGATATTTGAGGGATGAAGTACAAGTGGTAATGGAGAACTGAAAGATAGTATTAAAACACAAAGCATCTTGAGATAATTTTCATTACATCTTCTCATCTCATTTAATAAGACCTTTCCTTATTAAGACATAGTTTTAAGGAAAAATTCAGTCCCTTTAACGAGATCCTTTTTAGGAATCTCTGAGTGCAGTGCAAAGTTCATACTTTAAACAGAAATTCTCTCTACAATAGGTAATGTTATACAAAAGTTTAATATTTCCTTTATGAAGGTTTTCAAGGGATAGAGACTAAAAAGCCCTTCATTTAGCAATTGTGAAAGCACAAACCTGTATTTCATTTAGAGAAAACATGGGAGCTTATGAATTGCCTTCAATAAAAAGATAGTAAAAATGTACTTGCTCTTCAAAACCACTTACAATGAGCTTCTTTTAAGACTAAACAAGAACACAGAAGACTAAGTAAGAGGTTTTTGGTCTGTAAACAGTCCCTTCTAATATCTTTCTGGTTGCAAAGTTTTGATCCATAAATCTTTCTTTTTATAACACTCCTCAAGATCATATTTTCTCTCTGGAAGACCAACTACTGGTAACTAAATTAAAATGTCCATGTCCCAGACACAATAATATAGAAATACTTAAATATACATAAACTTTTAAAGAGAAAACCAAATCGAAAGCCCAGAAATGATCAATACATGTTCAGTTTCCCTTTGTCAAGAGTTCAGGTCCGGTGGGGCTGAGTTAATTTTAATTGCAGGGCAGCACTGCACCCAATTTCAGTTCCACTTCCTCATCTGCCACTTTGCATAAACACGTCTTGACAAACTTAACCATTCTGAGTCACAGCTGCCTGCTTTGTAAAATTGTGCTTCTATCTTTGATATATCACAACAGAGTACTCTATCAGATAATTCCTTCAAGTTCTTTCTAGCTTAAAGATTTACAAGGTTTTCTCTCTATTTGATTCCTTTATAATACCTCATTCTGTTTTGGCTATTTGATACAAAACATTTCCTTTTCCTTTTCTGGTCTTAAAAAATATCAAACAGCACCTTTTTTCCCATTTAATACTTTCATAAGGCTCTCTAAAGACAAAAAAAAAAAAAAAAGACACTTCCCTACTAAGTATTTTGAATGTCCAGGTCACAAATTCAAATGCCTCACAGGTTATATATATACACACATACATACACACACACACACATACACACGCTGGCCATTGTGAGAAAACAAGAAGGAAAGGGGCCTTTGGATACCGAGAAAGTGGCAACATTGCCTAAATATAGGTAAATTAAAAAACTTTAGAAGTGCTGGCCAGTTTGCAACCCACCCTACATAGCCACTAAAAATGGCTTACAAGCCAATAAACTTAAAAGCCCATTTTTCCAAGTATAATTTTCTAAGCATAATTGCATTTCCAGACTAAATATTATTGTTTGTGTTCCTTCAAATTTATTACTTTATTTCGTTTCCGTAATTATAGTCTGTTAGAAAGTAACAATTTTCCTGTTTATAGAAATCACTGCTACATGGACAAAGCCTAGTCACCTTTTTAAAGAAACGTATACACAGTCACTCTGGGGCAATTATAATGAAGCTTAATGTCTCTTAACCTGTTTGCCAAGCTCACTTTTGAGAAAAAAAATCTAGGCCTACCCTCCTCTGCATATTGATGCTCCACCCAAAAACATATAGCCTTCTGTGGCAGGAGATATATATATATATACAGTCTATATTGTGTTTTTACATCGAGTAAGATTTTTCTAAGCTTCATATTCTGTCATTTATATTATGGACACATTCATTATTCAAATACCAATGTAATACATAATTTAGAAATTACATATACACTACTCAGAATTTACAATATAGTCTCCAGGAGGACATGAGCACCCTCTGTAAAAAGCACCAATAGGAAATATGTTTACTAAAGTAAATGAGCCTCATGGCCAGGTAAACTTTTAAGCGAACCAATATATGTAATATGTTGAAGATGCCCAAATATCATGATTGCAATCCTTAAAATAATCTCAATAAATAAGCAGAAACTATGACAAATTGAAAATGCATTGCTGAAAATAATAAAACTCATTTGAACGAGAAAGAAAAGACACGGCCAACTGGGGCTGTAATTTGACAAGTTGTAACACATTACCATGGCTTCCTGCTTCTACTTCTGACATGGTTTCTAGGCTTGTCAGGTCTTTGTGAAATAGTCGTCTTACAGTTCTGCAGCCTCTTCCGTCTTGCCACCTATATCCATCTTCACTTTCTTGAAAGGAGTCTTTTCTTGGTCTGTTTATAACAGGAATTCTGGGTCCAGGTTTAAATTCTCTCCAACTGTCTGAATTACCACCGTGTTCATCAGATAGCCACCTCTTACTCTGATCTTTGTGGTTGTCATTTATCCAAGGAGGTTGACTGTAAATTGGGTTTTTAAATGCATATGGACTGCTGGAAACAGCATATGGTCCTTTTCTGGGGGTATTCCCATGGTTCCCTGGTGTTATTTTTTTTTTTGGAAGGCTCTTTTCCATTTTACTGCTATGGCCTTTAGCATAATCATCCATTATTAAAAAATCTTGTTGGGGGTGACTCCTTCTGAAATCATCATCATCTATAGTCCCTCGGTCTTTAGCACGCTTCACAAAATAAGGTTTTGCTGCATCTCCCATGGTCTTTGACTTTAATTTTCTTACTTTGCACCTGAAAGAAAGCATTTTTGGGGAAAATCAAACTATAACAAGGTATCATACCAAGTGTACACTACACCACATATATACTGCACCCTCAAAAGCCTATGAAAAACTCCTTTTACTAATTTACATCACATTCCAATAATCAGTGCATTACACTATAAGTTAGGAGGCTTAGCTCTAAAATATTCTTCATGAAAATTAGTACTTACTATTTAACACGAAGATTAAATGAATAAATAAGAAAAGCTCCCTATAGTTCGGAGAACTGTAGTATAAAAAAGTTACTCGTACAAAGTTGGTTGGCTTTTACTTATATGACAAAAGAGCTTTCCTTAAAAAAAACCACCAGCCTCATCCCAAGCCTATACGGTTAGAAAATTCTCGAAACAGTCCTTTAAAAAAAAAGTTGGCAATTACTTTTAAGTGTTATACAAAGTAACCAAAACTTTCTCTGAACGTAGTACATTTCTTCAAAACTCCACTTTTCTGTGCCTTCTCCGTAGTCCGGGGCCTCGGCTCCCCTCACAACTCATCACAACAAGCTTCCATCGCTTGGGCTACGGAGGGGCTGGGTTCCCGACTAAGGCTCCGCTCTAGTCAAAGGGACTGGGTTTCCGATCAAGGGACAACTTCAGCTACCCTCTCCAGTCCTCATTCTTCAACCCCAAACAAGCTTGGGTTTGTCACGAACAGCAATTTCCCCTTTTTGATCCCCATCTGATCGCTCCACCCCAGATCTGCCTCAGTTTTCATCTTTCGAGGCCGACTGGAGGCGGAGAAAGTGGAGGCGTCCCCGTACTCCTGACCACGAAGCCACCGCGGGGACCAGGAAGCAGGAAATGACCTACCTGGGGTTCCGAGGTCCCCCTCGGCCGGCTGGAGGGCCGGGGCCAAAGGCCCCCACGCAAATCCCTTCTTCTGGCCTCGCAGGATCTGACACAACGTGAAGATGCGGACTCGAACCCAAGAGCTCAGTCCCCGCTGGACTGGGGGCTCCCGGGTCCTTGCAATTGGGGCAGAGGCCGGAGGAGGATGGAGCCAACGTAACTCCCTGGCCTGGCCCACCATCTACTCTGTAGACCTGGGAACCCACTGGAGACCCATCCCAGAGGTGAATCTGGGAGGGACGCGGGGAGAAGAGGCTCGAAACACTCACCACCTCCGCCGCGGTCCTCCGCCTCTTTCTGTCCCGGCTGGGCTCCCTGTCCGTGTTTTCCTTCGGCCCCACTTCCGGCGCTCAGCGCTGTCTCATTGTGCGCGATTGGAAGCCGGCGGTGCCCTAGGTGGAGCGCTCCGCCGCGCACGCCGGAAACGTGCGCCCCGCCCAGAGGGCCGCCCCGCCCCGCCCCGCCTCGCCTTCACAACGCCCCGCCCCCCACAGTATCACGCCCACTTCCGCCGCTGCCGCCTTTGCCGCTGCCGCCGCGATCGCGCGTGTGCGCCCTCCAGAGGTTGGTTGTGTAATCTGGATGGGGCTACCCGCGCGGTGTCCCTCGCTCCGGTTTGACGTCGCCTGGGTCTCCTCTCTTTCCTAGGCCGTGAAAGCATCGGGGAGACGTGGGGAGGAAGCTTCTGGTTCTCCGAGAAGGCGCGGTGCCCGCGGTCCGGGCGCAGCCCTATGCCGGAGCCTCGGCTTTGCCGCTGGATGGTCCAGGTTACTTCTAGGGCAAGTTCAGTCTGGGTCTGAGGTCTCCTGGCGTTGCAATTTTTCTGGTAATTCCAAGACCTGTTAGGGAGGTCTTAGTTGCCTATCTAGAAATGCCAGAGTTTAAGCATCCGCTGCTCACCCAGCTCTCTCGGTGTGGTCAAGAGAAATGCTCTGCTTTTTTCTTAGATTGTGTAAGTATTAGTTTTACTTAAACAACAACCAAACCAAACTGCGTTTTGAAGACTGTGTAATCTCGATAATCAGGGGGCGGCATACTCGAATTTTTCAATGAAGAATGCACTCCTGGAACTAGCAAATACCCCAGAGCGTTGAGAAAATTTGACAGTTCTTTTTTCTCTGCTTTTTAAGAGCATTTAAATTTAAATTCACGAGAGTCTGAGGGGCAATGGTCTTAAAATAATTATGAACACGTAAGTACTGGCTGTTGCCAGGCACTGTTTTGAGGGCTTTACAAATATTAAGTCATTTAATCCTCACAACAAATCCACTAGGAAAATAACATCCTCTTATTAAAGATGGGGAAATATCATTTATGGTGGAGTAAAGAACACCGCTGGAATTCAAACCCTAATGTGGCAGTCTGTTCTAACAATGTCTATACTAAAGGTGTTTTAAAACATGTTGGTACAACTTTTGTATAATGTATCTAGATGTTTTGGTTCTGAAAATACGTGAGAAACAAGCCAATAATCTGGTTGATAGGCAGATAATGGCCTTTAATAGAGTCCAAAGGAGTGTGGTGATGCATAATTACATTTATTATGGGACAGCAGTGTTGCCACACCCAATGGAGTACATATCTCTCAGTCTTTTCTAATTTAAATTGTGTCTTTGATGGTTTGGTGTCTTTTGGATATATGCCCCTTTGTTCAGATTTCCTTCTCCACTTCCCTCACTTGCCATCTGGACAGTGATGATCTGGAGTCACATGACTGGAAAGAAGTGTCCCTGGCTCTTAGTGGTCCTCTTGCTCTGGTCTTTCCAGTCTTTCTTTGCCTTGTTCCTGGCCATCTGATGCTGAGGTCTGAGACTCAGGTCTTTATGGTTAGTTCTCTCAGCCTAGTCCATCTCCAATGGTTTGCTATGGCTGACTTGGACCCACCCTGCACTTGATGACATTGTGCATCTCTCTTGAGATTTAGTGGCAGCTTGCAGGCGATTTTCAGCATGGGCGGCCTACTACTTCCCTCCAGTTCCAGCAATCTCCTGGATACTTTGCCATCTGTTTTCCTTGGTACCAAGAAGAATCCAGAAACATTTGGATTCTTTTCAAGGACACATAGAATCTCCACTATGCCTGAATGTGCATAGAGAATCTATCTCATGGCTAGAAGATCTCTGTGTGTCTATGTATGTATGTTGTAAATGTGTGGTATTTTCGTACTTCCAGAGGGTATTGCCAAAAGAGCTCTATTTAATTTGGTTGAAGGTCAAGTGCTTATAAGGATTGGGCATTCTAAACTCTCAGAAAAATAGAAGTTAACCCAAATATTTTTTTAAGTTTACGTAATCTAAGAAAATCTTCA
>NW_017731982.1:1072816-1073729 GCF_001890085.2 Hipposideros armiger
AACTAATCAGACTTACTGGTATATTAAATTACATTGGGAAGCATTATCCAATAAGTAAGATAAACCTTCTTTCGTTATATTGCATGAGTTAATATAAGTTGTTCTAGAAATTGTATGAAGTTCCTAAAAATCTGGTATGTCCAGGTAAATGTTATGTAAATTCAGTTATTAGCTTTGAATATTGTCTGTCACAAAATAACCAAATTAACTTGTCAATTCCATTTTAGTGAATTCTAATTAGATTTTAACAATGGGCAAACTTTTTTTTTTTTTAATTGGGGAATTGGGGAAGGGGAACAGTGTTGGGGAAAGAGAACAGCCAAGTTGTCCTTCAGTCTTAGCTGTGGAGGGCGTAGCCACCATCCCATTCGGAAGTTGAACCAGCAGCCTCATTGTTAAGAGCACATGCTCTATCCCCTGAGCCACCCGAGGGGCAGCTCTGCACAAAGTGCCGAGTTCAGTCTTTAGTTGCAGGCAGGCATAGCCCATCATCTCGAACAGACAACTTTGTTGTTAGGAACATGTACTGTCACCTGCTGAGCCATTCTGCCACCTGTTGGCAGCTCAGCTCAGGCGCAGCGTCACTGGCCCATGTGGGAATCGAACCAGCGACCCTGTTGCTTAGAAGTTGCACTCTTGAGCAAGCTCTTAACCAATTGAGCCTTTCTTACTGCTATTCTCTTACCTTGTTGTTCTTAAATTGGAGGCTCACACTAAAAGAATTGAACTTGAGTATCAGGGACATGCCCTACCTGACTTTCATGCAAAGGCAACAGCAACAAAATCGATAAAGATTGTGGCAAATGTGAATGAAGTTCATTCTGTTTCTGCAAAAATGCCCTCATTACCATATTTTTGCCACCTTGATGGCAATAGTCTGCTTCTAAATGAGAGAAATCAAGATGGGTAAACA
>NW_017731982.1:1075167-1076161 GCF_001890085.2 Hipposideros armiger
TTGTCAGTAGAAAAATAACTTGGTATGACGTTTTCATAAGTAATCTAAACATAATTGTTAAGAGCAAGTATGTTAAATAAATATAAGATAAAAAGTTTTTAGGTGAACTTTTCAAATAGATTTCCTTCTGGTTATGTGAAACCTTAAAATTTTGCTAAGTTAAATAATGGAAACTTATTAAATATCTGTATCATTTCCAAATAAGAAAAATGCTGAAACATTAATTATTGAATATAAGTTTATCTACTTTTGGCTTCATATTGCAGAAAAACTAAAGATAAATTTGTCTATTAGTAAACATGTCTTGTGCCATATTGAGAAATTTACTTTAAAAATTATAAATTTGCCACGCCACAGAATGCCAATATAAAATATAGTTCATAATTGTTTACGTCTTAGTTTTTACTAGAAGTTAAGGATTTTAAAGGTTAAAATTCTAATATATGTAATTGTAGCTACTGGAAATAACTAAAGGGACAACTATATGTAAGGAAAGTAGGATGTGTTTTTGGCTAAGAAAAGTTATGAGGAATGAAGATGCATTTTTATTGAGGGAAATGAGAGTAATTTTGTCTAAACTAGGACTTTATGAAGGACAAATGAAATATGTACAAAAGATTGAAGAGAGAAAGAAAGTGAGAATTTTACTTGTGTAAGCTGGCTCAAAACTGAATTGTTATAATGGTTTTAAAAATTAAGCTTTGATAGCAAATGTGTACTTATATGAAACCAAAACTTAATTTTCTTTTATCTGCTAAAAGGACAAAATTTTTGTGGATTCTTGGCCTTCTCCGGACAAGAGACTGTAAAAGGTTTTTTTCTTTTCATATAATCTGCCAAGAAAGCAAAGATTTTTGTGTTTTATGATAAAAATGTTCTGTGTTTTAAGGTCTTAATCAGGCCTTTGATTAAGAAAACTGAATCTTCTCAAGCTAGTAAGAACTAACCTTTTGTATTTACGTTTGAAATCTTTTGTAGTCATTTTTGTCAAATA
>NW_017737323.1:0-2039 GCF_001890085.2 Hipposideros armiger
ATTTTCACACAGGGATTAATTTTGTTGCAGTGCTAGACTGTATTTACCCTTAGAATTGCTTTTGGTGCCTAGACACCATGAATCATAATATTCAGTATCTCAATAGTTCTCTGTTCCTGAGTTTAGGAGAAAACACATATTAGGGCAAAATTTGTTTCTCAGTATAATTTGTGGTGAAGAAATGAGTAATTTTGGTGAAGAATATTCCCCAAATGCAGGAACTTCTGGAATGTGAAAGTTTGAAATTTTCAACAAACATTTACTAGAGGACTTTTAAGGGCTAAGCACATATTTTCTTTTGAAGTAGTAATACAGTAAGGCTTGGTTTGATAGAACAAGTTCCATATTTGGTGTTAGTAGCGGTTTTGGTATATAGTCATTTCTAGAGTATTTGGAATTTTTTAAAACCTCTTTTAGGAGTTAGCATATGTGAAAGGTAATGGAAAATAAATATTACTGTTTCTGGAGGTCTTATAATTCTATTAAGCACTAGAGAATTGGCTACCTGACAAGTAGCTACCTCTCTTTCCCTACATTTTCTATGTTCTTTCTCTAATTTCATATAGTTGGATGAGGTTGAAATCCTGCCCTACCTCAGTGTTTTTCTTTCATGGACATCTTTACATCTCCATCCCCTAATGATCTTGACGACCTCCTGAAACCTGGTGGGTGAATTGAGCACTTTCTCTTATTTCTGCTGTTCCACCACAGACTCCTGAGTAGGAACCAGATCTTATTCCTTTCTGAATACCCGCAGTATAGTATATACATGACAGTTGTAGGAACTGAAAGCGTGCTTTTTGTTGTTGTTAGTTTGTGGGTTTTTTGCTGGAAGACAAGATTGAGTAATGGTTATAACATGAACTTTGGTGTCAGACAAAATTTAGATTTAAATTGAATTAGTTTTGTGAACTTTGGGGAAGTTGTTTAACCTCTGACTTCTGCTGACATCTGTAAAATAGTGGTAATACTTTGTACTTCACCTTATTCTATATGCAAAGTATGAAATACAGGCGCCATATGCCAAGTCCCAATGAAAGGTTTGTTGTTATTGGTCTTCAGACTAGTTGGCATGCTTTTTTCAAGGGAAGAGACCNTTTATACACATGTACATACATATATATCCATTTATATATGTGCAGTAAGTGTTATTCTTATAATTTTGCCATATAAGGAAAAAATACTTTTTTTATAAACAGAGTAATCAAAAGGATTTTAGGATAGTTAGAGAGTATATGTATTTTAACATTTTAAATAGCCAGAATAAAGTGTTTTGAATGGAATCCATGTAAGAAAGTTTCAGCTTCTCAAAAGAGCAGTTTTAAGAATAGAAAGGAACCATCATGGATATTGTCATAGCATCCGTTTGTTCCGATTACAGAGTAATAAAAACTAACGTTTGTAGCACTTTACAAAGTTCTTCCACATGTTACGTCATTTGATCTGTCCTCATTTAACATCTGAGGAAACTGAGGCTCAGAGAGGTTAAGTGACTTGCCTTGGAGCTCTAACTTTCGACTCCATCACCCTAACTCTTTTCATAATGCTCAGCTGGAATTATGAATTTGGGATTCAGAATATAGCTCTAGACTATAGAAAATGCTTAGAGTGATAAATAAAAAGGATAAATGTGTAGAAGGAAGCTAAAAAGAAACTGATATTAGAAACACATACAAAAAACAAAAACAAGTGCATGTGGAGTATAGAAAATAGAGTTGAAAGTACAGCAAGAAACCGCAGTGGTGCTTGTATGTCAGGCCATGTAGCCTCCGAGTAGAAGAAGCGGAAAGTTCACTGGGGAAACTTTGACCCTCACTCTCTTCTGTGAGTGTAACAGCCATGTTGTGACCCTTCTGGACAGCTCATGTGACAAAATGTAGGGTTTCAGGTACATTTCATAGTTTCCTTCCAGAGGGAAATTTTTTCTCTAGTCATCATGGGTGAGAGACTTCTCTTCCAGACTTGTATCACTTCAAATCTGATCTACAAGAGAAACTTCCTGGCTTTTTTTTATTTTGCACAAACTAATCATTAGTCTT
>NW_017737324.1:0-1207 GCF_001890085.2 Hipposideros armiger
TTCACTATTTATCACTTTTGTCTGTTATCCTTTTCCTCCTTAGCTAGATTAGATGACATGCTTGTGGCAGAAATTGTTAGTTCCCTGGAATGAGGCTGCGATGGATGGAACTCTAGTAGCTGCCTTAGACTAGGAGGATGAGGCCATATATTAGGGATGACAGGGTACTACGCTATAAGGATCCTAGTTCCTAGCAACTTCATGGACTTTCAAAGCAACCCTAAACAGCCTATCTCTGGAATTCATACACATGAAAGGAGTCAATTTTGTCTTATTTAAGCAATATTTTTCCAGTTTTCAGTCATGTGCAGAAAAACTTAATCCTAACCTTTCCATTATCAAATTTATCAATTGTTCTGTGTCTGGATTTATACATTTTGACTTCTCCCTGTTCATAATGGAAGAAGTGTCCCTTCCCATGTTAAGGTCAGCATCTTATTAAGGCCTTAGCTTTTGCAGCTCTCCCCTCTCATTAATTATTCATTTCTCACTCTTGAATCACTCCCAGATTTTTGCATGACTAGCTCAATCGTTTCACACAGGTCTCAGTGTAATTGTCATCTCTTCAAAGAGGCTGTCCTTGACCACTATATCTAAGGTATTCTGTATCCCATTAGCCTGTGTATTTTATTTAGAGCACTGATGGCAATCTGGAATGTAGGAAGGAGCCAGATCATGCCGCCCTAAGGGAAACTCTTAGAGGATTTTAAAGAGTTCAGAGACTATTCCAATTAGTGATCAGAGGCTCAGGCATTCGGGAAGTCATGCAGAGGATGGACTGTAGATAAGGAGATCCATCTTGGGGGCCATTACAGAGACCTACATACTAATCAATGAGGGTGGTGACCAAGGCAGTGCCTGTGGGTATCAGAGAGAGAGTAAGGGATCGGATAGAGAGATAGGAAGCTGAATTAAGAATATATCAACTAACATTTCTTGATAATGGGGCAGTGTGTTATCACAGAAAGAGACTTTGGAGACAGAGACATAAGTCAATTCCTGACTCCCCACATGTAGGTTGCGGGACCTTGAGAAATCACTTAACCAGTGATCTGCGTTGGTCAAGTAGTGATACTCTCACATACTCCCTTTTGTCATTTTAAGGACTAAAATAAATCAGGTGGATTAGGACAACACTCACCTACCATGGTGCCTGGCACAAAATGGGAGCTGAATAAATGTTAGCCCTCTCCCCAAGCTTTCTCTT
>NW_017737325.1:0-1207 GCF_001890085.2 Hipposideros armiger
ATGAACAAAGAAAGAAAAGAGAGAAGGAGAGAGAAAAAAGAAAGGGTGGAAGAGAAAGAGGAAGGGTTAAAAGAAAAGAAAATAGCACAGGGTAGAACTTTGCAAAAATTGTCAAATCCCAAGACTGTATAATCTACAATAAATCACATAATTTATGAAGAAGTTATACTCAAATGAAGGTTAAAATCTATGTCAGCATTCCAAATTTAAGACGCAGTCTCACTCAGCTCAAGACCTCTCTTCTGATCTCTTGATGTTCCATAGACTCATGTCTGGTTTCCATGGTGACCATTTTCATGAGTCTTTTAAATAATAAAAAAAAAATTAACTTCCCTCATTACTTATTTTCAGACTCTTAGAATTAAAATCTTTCTTCCATTCCTGGAGTCCCAAGGAAGATTGTTTTTAACTTAAATGCCTTTATCTTAGATAATAAATTAACATCTCAATAAAATAGTACAAGGAAAGAGAAGTAAACAAGAGGTTTTGAACACTGCAAGTTAAATTTATACATAGACAGATATGTGAGTAGAATTGCCTTGTGTTCGTTTCTCTGATGAATGCATATAAATTTAGATTTCTTTCTTCCACAAAAACCTGGGATCTGTAACACCAATAAAGAGCTAGTGAGAAAACAGAACTATATTGGAGACATAAGCTATGCTTCAGGGGATTAAGTTAATAACCTGTAACTGATTTTTTAATTCAAAACATTCTAAATATGGCTCTCCTGCATCAAATAATATGCGAAATACAATTAAGAAAATTCCCTAGAAACAATGGCATTTTCTGCTAAAAACATGCTCTGTCTTAATTTAAGCTCTCAATTTTGTCAGCTCCATAATTGTTAGTTCAAAATTTTAATCCAATTCTTTTTTATATTGATCATTCTACATGTTACATCATAAATAATCAATTTCTAATTGGAAACAAGTAAATAATACATTGAATGAATATGTGAATAATAGGAAAAACTAAAGGCTTCTTTATACAACCGTGGTATCTCCACCTCAGTCATATCACTTGACTACTTCTCTGCTCTGAAGTATTTATCAGACCTCCAATTTTGTTCCCAAAGTTCCACAAATTTCTATAATCACAAAATCCCACACTATATAGCTATTAACTATTTATTGTTCGGATCATCCAATGTTATTTCTATGAACATATGGCCATATGCTCATTTTCTTCTCACTGCCATGCCCCT
>NW_017737326.1:0-1141 GCF_001890085.2 Hipposideros armiger
AAGGGAACACCGGAATAATAAAAAACAGGAATACACGATTTTGCTTCCAGGCCTTACTGTTCTGTTGCTGGATGACTTGAGAAAGTTACCAAACTTTTGGAGCCTCAGTCTTCGCATTTGGAAATGAGACTAGTAATAGTACCTGCTTTGCACAATGCTGGGATGATTCAATGAGACAAGGCATCTACAGCAGTTGATGTAGTGCGTGTTTATCTAGTCAGCACTCAATGAACATTACCTTTGGTTATCATGACTATATTAGTGTATCTCACAGCCAATCAGGAGAAGAGACAATCATACTTGAGTTCTTACTTAGCATGCCCTGAACCTAAATGTTCTTCTGTTTTTAAGAGCTCTATTTTCTTTTCTGAGTACTAATAATTTTCTAATCATTCATTTATTTCAACTATTATTCGACACCCCCTTCCCACTAGAAAATAAGCACTAGGTGGACAGGTCTGTTCTGCTCATGTTGTATCACCTGCCCAGTCAGGTACACTGCAGATACCAGCACACAAGTCTGATGCAGGAGAGAAACAGGCTTGGCACACAGTGCATACTATATACATCTTTAATATGATAGATATGAATATAAACAAATGCGCGGGTCTGATGAGTAATTGGAAACAACTCCATTTGATGTGTAAGTGACCATTCTTCTGTAGGGACCATTTCTTATACAGCAGAGAACAGAGGGAGGGGCAGCTGCTTTACTACTGATTGAAAACTGGTTAATGAGGGCCGGCTGAGTGGCTCAGTTGGTTAAGAGCTCGCTCAAGAGTGTGAGCTCTGAGCAACAGCGGTTCGAGTCAGCCCGAGCTCAGCAAAAAAAAAAAAAAAAAGGAAAACTGGTTAATGAAGACGGAGCTTAACAGAGAGGTGAGCAAATTTGAAGGGGGGCACGTTGATCAGCACAGTGATTTACACATTAGAAAATGGGATTTAGAATGAGAGGCTCCAGGAACTGGGGTTATTCAGCCTGGAGAAGAGTATAGGAGGATGTTATAGACAGAGCAAGTGAAGGCCAGACAGCTGTTCTCCAAATTTAAAGACTAACCCACGTAGGTGGCTGGTTGGCTCAGGTAGTTTAGAGTGTGGGCTCATAACACCAAGGTTGCTGGTTTAATTCCCACATGGGCCA
>NW_017737326.1:11133-14736 GCF_001890085.2 Hipposideros armiger
GCGATTTTAAGAGGAAAAGTGGAACATTTGTGAAAAGCAAAGATGGTTTAACTTGGCTGGGATGACATGGGAAGGATTAAAGACCCACACAGCACATCAGATACAAAGGTGACAAGAGACACTGAATAAAAAGAAAACAGATATGGAATGCAAGAGAGTTCACAATACAGAGAAAAAGAAAATGAGAAAGCAAACCAAGTAAAGGCGAAAACAAAGCATGTTATTGAAAGGCAAGATAAAAAAAAATAAGGACAATTGTATGAGGAAGAAAACCTCCCTCTCTCTCAAGAGTGTAAAGGATAAAAGCCAACTTTCCTGAACAGAGAGAAAAAGGAGCTCTCTTAAATCTGGTGAACTACCCAGGACAGAACAACAAGAATATTACTGACATACGGGATAGAGGTTGAGAGAAAGCAAAGTAGGTGAGGTACAGAAAGAGGATTAAGGATAACCTTGGAGTCTATTAAAAGACTTAAAACTAGGTCAGACACAAAAGGAAAAAGAAAAACGTATGTGTAGGGAAAAAAACACAGCACTTGTCCTGCCCAAAATGAGAAAGCTTAGTTACTATGAAGCACATGAAAGAAAATATGGTGCATATGGAGTTAGAAGCAATCACAGGACAGATAATGTGGACAAGGTAGGAACTTGAACCTGAGAGGGTTCACAGTGCATTGGACTCAAGGACAGTGAGGATGACACCAGGGCACAAGCAGAGAAAAGAAAAGGAGACCAAGGGAAACACTGAAGCAAAACACGGACTGAAATTTACACAAAATGAAAATAATGTTTTAGGTCTATAAGGCAATAGAAATAGTGATAAAGTTAAGACAAAATGAGTTTAAGAAAGAGAGCATCTTGGGGACAGGACAATGCCTGCCCTCCTTCCCTCCTCCCCCCCCTAAAAAAATGCATCTAAGAAACTTTTCTGAGTCCATGATGATGAAGACCCTTCCCAAGATATGCAGGGAACAGAAGTTCACGCTGGACACAAAGATGGCATAGCACAAGCTCCACTGGGGGGAAAGAAGGAGATAGAAGAATTTTAAAATGAGTTAAAACACCATGTTCTGTGAATATTTTTAAAATATAGTATTGGGTGCTCAATTTAAGGAAATCATTGCTTCAAGTGTTGTGGTGGGTACAAAAGAGAGATGGAGAAACAGAGAGAGAAGAAAAACAAAGAAGGAGAGAAAGGGGGGGAGAGAGAGGTGGGGAGAGAGAGAAGAGAGAAGAGAGAAGAGAGAAGAGAGAAGAGAGAGAGAGAGAGAGAGAGAGAGAGAGAGAGAGAGAGAGAGAGTCTCTGCCCCAGAACCCATCAACCTAATTAGACAAAATTTTTAAAACATGAATATACATAAATACATATATCGGGTTAATGTCAAGTAAGCAGTATCAACCTCAAGGAATAAAGCAGCTCAGAGCAGAGCGAAGGAATGGAGGGCTGGGGTATCCAGGAACATTTCGCAGAGAAAGCGGGGCTCTGAATATCACCGGGACAGTAGGAAATGACAGACCATGTGACAATGCACCTTGGGTGACAAGGAGATCATATCACTATCTGTTTTCTGTAGAAGGGAAACAAAACCAAACAAAAATCACCTAGAGCTAATACACATGAGAAAAATGACAGCATGACAATGGGGCCCCACACTCTGCCTTTATATATGTGGGGCAAAGAGGAGGGCGAGGTTTCTTGATGTAGCGAGTAATGTTGGACTACCCAGAATCCTTNAATGAAAATAGCTATTGATAGGTATTTTGAAATACATATGTGGGTTTGAATTAAATCTAAAATTAGCCAAAAAACAAAATATACAAACAGATCTGAATACCTGAATTGCATATGCAGCTCTCACTTAAGTTTGATGTAAACTCATTATTTCTAAGATAATTATTTAAATTCAATAAAATTCTAATTCATATATCATTTGTCATGCCCCTTGGTGGGGGGGGGGCAGGAAATAAATGAATCTAGAACTTGATGCGTAAAAGAAATATGCAAAATAATTAATATCATAAAGTTTTACATCATATTGCTTTAGCAATCAAAGTACTAGGATTTGATGATTTGTAATAATTGTTTTAACTTTCATCTCATTTTATGTAATTTACAAAATATGCCAATTGTTATCACATTATGAATGCATTGAAACAAATTACAACTTTAAAATGTATCATTTTATGAATCTCTAAGCAAAGAACTTTGCAATCTACAATATAATCTTCACATGGTCGATTCTGAAGCTATATATATTAATAGACACTTTAAGGTTGAAAACAGACCTATATTAGAACTATACGGTATATTCTAATTTTACTCAAAGGATGGATGTTTGCCTCAGTCCTTTTTTTCATAGAACTTTCTTTTCTGACTGATGATATAGAGTTGGCCTATAGAATGGAATCACAACTTGTTAGTTTCTGAAAATAGTGTGTACTGCATATAAACACTACACGTGTGTTACTTCTGTTTCTCACAACAGTCCTCAGAGTAAGCACTAAAGCAATGATTTTCTAGATAAAGAAACTTGTTTTAGATGACACTGCTGGTGGGTGGCATTGCTGGCATTCTCCCCAAAGATGTAGGTCTCTAGAATATATGCTTATGAATTCCCAATGTGTTTATGAAAAATACTGACTAAACATAAGAGTAACAGTAATCTGGGAAACTGCAAATAATATTCTACAAACCTGGGATTCATATCTGAAGCAAAGTGTTTACAGCTGGTAGAACACAGGGGTTAAGACTATGAGTACTGAAATTAGATGGCTTGGGTTCAATTATTGGCCTCCAAATGTTTGCCATCTCTAAACTAGCTTCACTCTCCTCTCTATAAGAAGAATTTGATGAGAGTAATAGCTACTTCTTAAAGCTCTGTTGAGGATGAAATGAATTCCAGTAGATGCTCAATAATTGTTTTTGGAGGTAATAAATGACACATCTTACATAGACATAAAGAGACCAATCTTCCTCTTTACGTGGCAAAACTATGAAATTCAGAGTTTCAAACTAGCATATATGCCTATAATATATTGGTTTTCCCTTCCCTTTTTTTTTTTTTTTTTGCCATTTTCATACTTTCAGTCCAGCTTTATTGTTAGAAGACAGCGGAGAGGTTGCAGAATTGTGCATTTTTCACAAGTGTTTTAATTCTGTATGTTCTCCCGTGGGAGGCTGTTCTTTAAAACTACATTTTCAGGAATGCATATTTTTTAAAAGTAAGTTGTTTACATTTCAAATGAAATATGGTGAAATTCAATTATACTGTCATTATTCCACAGCCTCAGGTTTCATACCTTCAGAATACTTGCAAGAATGTTGTTTTTCTCTTTCTAGCTGCTTAGATGGCCTTAACAGATGCATGAGCACCACCTTTTGGCAAAACTGAGTCAGGATTTAATGGGGGTTTTTTGTTTGTTTTTTTTTCCATAATGGCTCTCTCTTAAACACTACCTTGCATACAGCCATTCTAAAATTGACCCAAATGTAACTAAAATTGAAAGAGTTACACTGTCATTTTTTTTAAGTGGCTTTAACCTTGAAGGAATGAACCAATCAATTTCTTTAATTTCTGACACAATAACTCTAAAAATAAAGAG
>NW_017737326.1:16926-21168 GCF_001890085.2 Hipposideros armiger
CCCCCGACCTCCTGTTTATTCCAGCTCGCTGGCTCAATTACTTCACCACACGATGTTTATCTTAGCAGGACTTGAAGTTCACTGGCTGCCCCTCTGCTTTCTCCTAAAGTAACAGCATCCCCACCGCCTTCACTCTGTTCCTTGTCCAGCTTACAGTCCATGGCCCATCACATCAACCACACTTTTTCTCAGTGTCCTAATTTCCTCCATTCTCCTTTTCCTGGCAAATGTCCACCTTGATAAATCCAGATGCCCAGCTTGTCCATCTCAGCTGAACAGTACCTGAGCACTGCTAAAAATAAAATTAAAGAACACTAACTGCCTTACTCACTTTCACCTGTCCTTCACAGACAGCTACTCCATCTCAAAGATCAGACCACTTTCTTCATTCACCTGCATTTTATACTCAGTTGGCAAGCTCATCCTCCACTTTGCAAATCAAAGAGAAGCCATCCAATAGGGACGTCTGCAGCCCCAGCACAGAGGCCAAGCCCTCCCATTGGAATGCAGGAGGCACCTCTCCTCTCCCCTACTGTGTGCGCAAGACCCATAGTGGGACCTAAGAATAAGGTCTACTACAAAGGGATTTGGATGGACTGAAGGGGGGCTGACTGTATTCTACCTGCCTGATAGGAAATAATCACCATCACCACCATCACCACCACCACCACCACCACCATCATCATCATCATCATCATCAAATCGTCTACAGAGAAGGATGTTACCTGAAGATTTTCAAGTTGTCAACATACTATGTCTACCATTTACTAAGAAAATGTTACCAAGCATAACCAGAAGTAGGCTAAATGATCACAAATTAGGAAAATAGACAATATACACAGGCCCACAGGTAGTCCAGATATTGAAATATTGAAGTGATCAGACATGGACTTTACAATACTTATATAACATGTGTAAGCAAATGGACTTTAAGACATTANTAAAGTATAGACATAGAGAGCTTTTTTTCACATGTTCTGATTGACACACACACCAAAAAAAATTGCATCAGAAACCCACCCATTTCCCCAAAAGCACAGGGGTGAGATGATATGGGATGTAGCTGATGGCGCGTTAGTGATGCCATCTTCATTTTCATGCGCCTTACTCTTCACAAACTAAACAAGCGTTTGCTGAATGCAATAATGGACATAAATGAAAAGGCAAATCATGAGCCCAGAGCCTGCTTGAAAAAAGAAAGGCACGACATGTCATATTCCTATTGGGATGGTGGAGATAATGAAAAACACCCCCGATGCCAAAGAGTAAATGCCACACGATAGGCATCAGGATACCATGAGACAGACCTGAGCTGGGAGAAACAGAAATGCCTCTTGCTCTCCTAAAGGCAGAGAAGTAACTTGCTCTGTCAAAGCAAGAAGCAGTGATAGATACTTGCAATAAGAAAAGATAGCACAGCAGGGCAGCGTGTGAGGTAAAAGGTGTCCCGGGGTGTATAGAACAGCGGGGATGAGAGAATGGGAGGGGGAGGTATGACAACACACCTGTGCTGGGAGGGAGATGGGCTGTGTGCACCTGCAGCACAGCGGGGAGCTACAACAGACTTGGGCACAAAGGCAGAACAATGGCTCACTCAGGATGGCTTAGAAAGCGCCCACATTTCCCTGCAATGAAATATGAGGCATCTGGGTGACACTGGGGACAGATAAAACATATGGGAGTGGGGAGGTGCACCTGGGGTCCAGAGAGGTGCATGTGGCAGGAAAAGGGAAGGATGAAGTGGGGGACAGACGCAGCTGATGTGTGCGCTGAGCAGGGACAGTACCCATGGGAACACTGAAGGAAAGGTAAACATCCATGAGCCCCAATGGGGAGAGGGGGGTACTCTGTGCTCACTGACAGGTGAAAACAGCATTAGGGAAGCATTGTTACAAATGAAGCCCCGAGGAAGATGCGGAGAATGGAAATAATAATTATAAAGTGAAGGGAAGCTGACACGCATCGGTGCCAGGTGTGTCATAGGGACTCCACTCCAGCTGAGGGATTCAAGCACCTGGAAGGAATGATGAGAAAGATAACCGTGGGGAACATAGTTTTTAGAAACAAAAAAAAAAAACATCTACCATGGACAAAAGAAGAAAATCTGAAAATACAACTCTGGAATGCACTAGAAGAAGGTTTAAAATAGCTACACAACTTTGGCAGAAAACTAAATGTACCACCTCCCATGTCCAGGAACACAAAACAATACCCACGGGATTTACTGAGGTGGGGAAAAACACACACACACACACACACACAAAAATATATACGAGGTATGAGAGTGAACAGATGGTGCATCCCAACTAAATACTGATATTCTTTGGTTCTTTTAGGACACAGCAACCCAGAATCATCATCATCTTCTTTTTTTCTTTTTAAGATAATATTTAAGAATGTTGAATGGGAAAAATATATAATTTGTGTTAATGCATTCATGTATGAGTTTCAGCAGGGAACTAGCTATATAGGTTGACGTACCACTTACCCTTGCAGATGCTCAGATGTTTCTGAAACAGAACCACTCCCTAGGATGTTAATATAATCACTTAGCACACATAATATTGGTTCAGCTTTGGGGACATGGCTAGAACAAATCATGACCCCACCCATGGCACCGAATTTTGATTCTGTGGGTCAGTCCTTGCATAAAGAGCCTATCTATGCAAGAAGTCACTTCACGAACTACAGCATGCCATGAATTGAGCTGCTGCAGTCCCCGGTCTGTCACGCACAGCTGCCCTGGGGTGGTTCCTGCTGCCTCTATGGAAAATGAGCCCATGTTTCCTACACTAAAAACGCTGCGTTGAGCTACAGACTAGGAAGCGAAGGCAGAAACCTGCCCACTGTCCCAGACTCTTCTCCTGCTTGGGTTCATGTCCAGGCAGGAGGCACAGCCTTTTNGAGGGCCTGAACTGACAGAAATTTAGAGTAGAAAGTTAAGATTTTAGGTATACGATTAAGAGAGACTGGCCACCAGGTGGACTGTGAGATGTAAAGAAGAGAGATATTCAAGAAGGACTTCCTGATGCTTTGTCTAGTACAGCCGCAGATCCGTCTAGGCACCATGGGAAGGAACGCAGTGCAGACCTGTTCTTTCACATGAAGGTACTGACTTTTGCTTTGGCACATGGAGCATTTAAGCAGAGCTGGCGCACAGAACTACATACATGGATCTAGAGCTCCATGTAAGACACGTGATGTTTTATGCCAATCAAGAGGACGACGTCCTGAAGGTCTTGGAGATTCAATCATCTCATCCGGCAGAAAGAGAGCAAGAGCACACCCGCTCTTTTATAAAGAGAAAGCAATACCTCACCTGACATTTCCTTCACAGCCCAGTGGCTAGAAGTCAGTCCGATGTAAGGTGGCCAATTTATCCAGGTTTACCTGGGATTTTCCATTCTTATTAGTGAAAGTTTCATAACCCAGAAAGACCACGCAGTCCCAGGCAAACCAGGATGGTTGGTCACCATAGTCACATGATCACAGCCCACAGTAAGAAAGATTAAAACAAGTGCTTTTCAAGCTGTTCAACAATGAAGTTAGGTAAAAAATGGGTTTGTTACTAAAAAGAATGGGAAAATGGACATGCAACTAGCACAAGGATTACAACAGATATGGGTAAGCGACTAACAACATCTTCTGTAATGACCAGCGATCGAAACTTTGGGCACATCAATACTATGAAATGCATGGAAAAAGAAAAGGGCATTAAGGGACTGAAAAGCACCATTTGAAATGGGCAAGAACAACAGTAAGTAAAAGGGATTACAAGAAAAGTGCAAATTTCAAGAATACATGTTCACCATATAATGAAATGTTGCAGATAAAGCCTGTTGAGTTTTAGCTAAAAAAGTTATACAGCCATGGGAATAGGGTCAGGGTGCTCTGGGTACCGAAGAAAAGTCACAAAAAAAAACTGGGAAGAAGCCCATTGGAGGGCCAGGGCAAATGAATACAAACCTCACATCAAAACTTCATTAGCATCAACACTGGATGTCACGCTGATCGAAAAAACAGGCATGCTTCATATTTTTTCTCCCAGGTTTTTGAGATATAACTGACATATTACATTTTGTAAGTTTAAGGTGTAAACCATATCTGATGTATATACATATAGTGAAATGATTACCACAATAACATTAGTTAACACACCTACCACCTCACATAGTTACAATTTTTGCACACATGTGTGGTGAGAACTTTTAAGGTCTACTCTCTCAGCAATTTTCAAATATA
>NW_017737326.1:29138-37661 GCF_001890085.2 Hipposideros armiger
GAACTACAGCATGCCATGAATTGAGCTGCTGCAGTCCCCGGTCTGTCACGCACAGCTGCCCTGGGGTGGTTCCTGCTGCCTCTATGGAAAATGAGCCCATGTTTCCTACACTAAAAACGCTGCGTTGAGCTACAGACTAGGAAGCGAAGGCAGAAACCTGCCCACTGTCCCAGACTCTTCTCCTGCTTGGGTTCATGTCCAGGCAGGAGGCACAGCCTTTTTCCATCACCACCACCATTGCTTCCTTTCTCTCCTAGATAACAGCTTCAGGACTTGCCTTGCTGACTTCTGGGTTACTACCCTCAAATGCAATCTTCGCAGTGACCAACTCTGATCCTATCTAAGCCCCGCGTGCCTATCTGTCTTTAATGGTTTCTTCTCACTTATAGACTAAAATCCACACTCTTATCTGTAATGATCAGCAAAACACGTCATGACTTCCACCCATCAGCTATTCCATCCTCCTCACCTCTCCCAGCTTACCCACGTTTACCTACGCAGCCCCAGCGAATCGCCGGTGAGCCCGCGCAGACCTCGCTGCGCCTGCCTCGTGCACTCGCCATTCCATCCATCAGGAGCACCTGCTTGGTCCATGCAGCGACCTACTAGTTGCTTCAACAGTGCTGCTCCGGGTCGCCTGCCTCTGTGAAGCATCCTCTCGTATCTTTGGTGACAATGACGCTCTCCTCTGTCCACTTATAATATCTTTTGCAAATCTGCATATCACTGGAATTTTTAAGCACATGCCTGCCACTCTGGATAGTGATTTTCTTGAGAGCAAAGACTATTTTTTATGAGTGTTTTCTAATCTCAACATTTGATAAAATGGTATGTGTATACGCAGCTTACAATAGTTGTTTTTTGCACCTATACTGCACAGAGTCATCGGATAAAAAGAATCTGGGAGTAATAGGGGTGAGCTGAAAATACAAAGGGAGCAAAATACTATAGAGAACTGATATGAAAAGAAAAAAATAAATTATAGATGTTAATGTGCCCTGAGTTTTTTTTTAATAGCAAAATGCAATTACTATCTAGTAGGTAATCTAATTACCTACTAGATGAGTACTGTGTGAAAGTGGTAATCCATTTGTATTTTGATTATTAGTCAAAATATATCTTAAAGTTATGCTCCAAAAGCATGAAGACTGTATGTGAGAATGTGATAGCTAAATACTTTTACCTTCAGTGAAATATAATATCTGTGTTATGGATAAAGAAGCAGTGATATATTGCCAAGATCGTAGAGAAGAGCAAAGGGATGACTATTTGAATGGGAGAATACAATGCATTCCACCTGCTGAGCCAAATGAAAAAGACGTTTTATAAGGCAGCAGAAGGAATGCAGTGCTTAGAAATACTTAAACACGCAATAGCCTCAAGTTGTGAGGAAGATTCCCACACCATACATGTAAATTATGATATTAATAAGCAATAGAAGGGATGCTAAATTTTATTGCGCATGAGAAGAGAAATGCCAACGCCTCTGTTGTACAAGGGGGAAAGGCTGTCTATCATGAGACAAGAAGGAGAGAAAGTGATGGTTTGATGCACTGAGCACAGAAAAGAATCTTCTGAACTCGAGTAGGCTTCATGGAGAACCCCAAGCCAAGAGGTAAAGGGAAGAAGTTACCTGTGGGCCCGGAACACTACCAGTGGTGATACTACAGAATGGCCTCCTGCAGGGAAGCGTGCACTTCTGGGAGCCACCAGGAGGATGCGCAGGAAGAAAGAGCTGCCCAGGTACAATGAAAGAGGCACTAGAGAGAGAAACAGAGTAGAGAGAGGCTCTGGCCCTCGTTCAAAACACAAGAACACAGGGTGCTGGCAAAGACGTTTGAAACAAGGTGAGGTATCTAGCGTATAGAACAAAGAAAACACTAGCTGCATAAAAGGAAACACTTTGATCTTTAGAAACTTTGTGAGAAATCCAATGAGAAAGGCATGAGAAAATCGGATGCACCAGACACCTAAAAAAGAAGAAAGGAAACACCACTCTTCTCGACTGTCCACTGGGAAGGAGGAGAGATCAAGTGTTTCAGGCTTAGGAAACTCAATGCTTTTCTGAGAAAAAAAGCAGCAAAACTTTTCAAAAGAGAGTTCTGAAAGCATGGAGGGAAGGTGAAAATATAAGTAAATTAAGTAATACAAGAGGATCAAGAAATGTTACTACGAAATTTAATCAAGTAAAATAGGAAACAACTAATGGGTACAGAAAGAGACTACACAGTCTTCCCTGCATGCAAGAGTCCTAAAAAATCAGGTTGCTTTTGTAGCCAATGAGAGGCCATGATGCTGGACAGAGACATGACGGCCCGAGAAACAGAAGCGAGAGGAAGCCAGCCGGTCCCCAAGTTGGTGACCGGTTTTGTTGTAAGTACTAACTGGGAGGCAAAGAAGATACGTCCTACTTGAATGGGGATTGAAAAAGGTTAACCTATTGGACAGGAAACTTTTTTTTTTTTGAGAGTGTTCTGTGAATAAAAAAGATTTAAGATGTATGTGTATGCACGTATATCGAACACATACGCCCACCTACTCTGTGGAAAGGCCAACACCAAGTGCCATAGAAGACAAAACGAAGCGCAATGCACTGTAAATAACTTTTAGGCACTTAGGATCAAATTGAATAGTCAAAGTAAACATGAAGATGGAATACTAACAAAATAAATACTAAATTGTATANTTATTGTATTCTATTTTATTTTATTCTATTGTTTATTCCATTTTTGTTTTTAACTGCTACGCTCTGAGTCTCTCACAGGAGCCATTCCCCTGAGATTTTTTCTTTTTCTACGTGAAAGGACTTCTATGTGTAAAGGATGCTGAAACATGAGACGTCAGGTGCATCTCCTTGAGATCAGGTGTCTCTGTCCCACAATGATAATAACAGGAACATTCATGGAGCACGTCCTACACGCCAGGACTTTTCCTTAGTATTAAATACTAAGTGTGTATTAACACACTTATTCTTTACAACAGTTTATGCTTCACAGTTTTTACAGGTAGCTACATGCTGTTCCCTCCAGGCTGTACAGGTGAGGAGTCGAGGTCATGGTCCCATCACACACAGCTGAGGGGATCAGAGCCAGGCTTCCAAAGCTGGCAGACTGCCTCCAGTGCCTCACCTGTGTCAACCAGGCCGTCGCCTCCCACCTGTCCCATCCCCAGTGACTCACGCATGTACCAGCAGTCAGGACAACGTGGCCCAGGAGCACTCATTGGCTTCAGTTCAATTTCATTATAAAATGTTGAGATATGTATACGGGTCAGAAAAGAAAAATGGAAACTGGATGTTTAACTCTCATTATAGTGGCAGAATAAATACATGATTAAGAATATGTGATATAAAGCCCTTATCTATGGCTTTTATTTGCATGCTCTCTCATTTTTTTACAGTCACACATGCACCTTCAAAGAGTAGGTGTAAAATACGACACTCTTATAACACAATTCTTTCTTTAATCAACTACATATTCTATTTGAAATAGTTTTTTTAAAAATATAGAAAACTATAGGCTATAATAGCATTCATTTTCCATCATCCCAGATTGGCTACTGTTAACATGTTTTTGTTATCTTTCTTTCTCGGTAAAATAGAACAATGAAGATAAAGTTGCAGTGCCCTTTCGGGAACACAATTCTTTTTTCTTGGCACGATGCAGTTTTCTTTGATCTAAGAGCTGGTTCATTGCCAAGAGTGAATACCTTTCTAGCCAAAGATGAATCTCTTCTCCTAACTCACCACCCAGCCTAAGTAACGTCAAGAATGAGGCATGGTGTCTCTAAAACTATTTTTACAATCACCTTGCTAAGGTCAGCTAGAAAAGCTGAATCGTCTTGAAACATATTGGTTTATAATGGTTTCAATTTTTCCCATTATCCATTAGGATAACTTAATAATAATCTATTTTCAACCACGCAAAATACTCTATCTGCAATATTATTTATAAGCCAGTATCCCTAAAGCCACATCTCTGAGGACCTTGAAATTTCCCCCATTTTTCTTATAAATTTTGTTTTTGTTTTGAGATAGGTTCCAAAGAAATTTTCCACAGAAAGCACAAGAAGCAATGTGCTCCTTAAGCCTCACACCAGTCACAAAACGCTTTACTCCTACCAGCTGAATTGGCACATCTGTGAGGAGCCCAGCATCATCTTTTCATCCCCTTTTATATAGTTTGCTTTTGAGAAAAGATGGTTAACGTATATAACCTTTATGCGTCCACCTCATCCTTTTTTTTTTGGTTTCCAAAAGAATGCACCAAACACCATATTTTCACCATTTTCTCCTGCTATTAGTCTCTGAAAATTTTCTCCCAACTCTGAGTGTCTAACTGCTTCTTCACTTACAAGAGTGTAGCAGGTCCTCAAATAACATACTTTCGTTCAATGTCATTTCAACATAACGGTGATTTAAAAATTCATTTCTGGGTAGAGCCACTGGACNCTCTCTCTCTCTCTCTCTCTCTCTCTCTCTCTCTCTCTCTCTCTCTCTCACTTTTTTTCCCCAAAAAATATTCTGTCATGAGGCTATATAGTAAATGGCAGTTTTCCAGATAATGATATTGAGGCAACGGGTGGAAAGGCAATGAGGGAAAATTCCGTTGGCATAGGTAAGAACCTAAAAATCTCTACCTAATGTGAAAAGGCAATACCCCAATTTCCCCCACCAATCTCCATCAGCACCCCACCCAAAAGTATAAAGCTCAGTTCGTATACACTGTCTCAACACAAAATTCAGCAGGTAAAAGTGAAATGAGTTCACCAATAATACTTACAACAGTAAAATAACATGCAGACTTTTGTCTTGACAAACCAAAATCAAAAGCAGCATTCATAATAAAAGTACACAGTCCTGGGGGGGGGAAAAAAATTAAATGCGGATGCCTCAAGGACATAAAAATGTCACAAATGGAATGTGTGGCAAAAAAGAGATGTCCCTCCCTAAGCACATTAAAGGGAAAGGCTGTCACGTACCAGACACATAGACAGGACAAGATGTCCTGGTGGGGTAGAGAGAAGAGTGTGCTCCTGGGACACACGGTGATGAAAGACCAGATACTTGACTACAAAGGAAGGTATAACTGACCCACATGTCATGAGAGATAACACATTTGAGATGCTATAAGGGAAAAGATGACTTATCAGAGAAGACGGGTAAAATATGGAATGTTTTACTATCACTGTGACGGATGTTACCTCTGGAATAGTTCTTTCGCGTCCACTTACCATGCTTCTTTTGTTCCTTTCATGTTGGGGGAGGAGGGAGAAGGAATTAATAAGAGGATTATAAGGAAGCCTCCTGAGATCCTTCCACCTTACCAGTGCCAGCCTTGTTCTTACTGGATGCACTGAATAATTCAATAAAATGTGGATTTCAAAGCTGTTAAGAATAGCCCTATAATTGTTATTCCAAGCAGCAATAAACAAACCAGAAATATGAACGTCTCCAAGCAAGTTCAGGAAATGCAAACAAAGGGATTTTCCCAATAAATGGTGCTATGAAAGCCCTGCCATTTTGGCGTTCGATATTGTTCAGCTATCTACTTCTTCATCCATCGTATGCATATAATGCTCACTAAAAGTAAATGAATCTTCATAACTCTATTCTTACGAGGTGTTTGGGCTCAGAGCTACTGTGAAGGAAGAACCAAAAAAGGCAGTGAAACAGCAAAGTAGTTATGGTTCCGAGGGCCTCTGAAACCTTCAAAATCCCATGCTCAAATTATCTTCAAAATTTATTTTATTAATCTGCAAAATAATAAATGGTTGTCTGAAAACATGCTGCAAAGGAAATTTTAGATAAACTCAACTTCTCTAGAAAGCTGGAGAGGAACCGCCACTGGTCTGAGCTTTTTGAAGTCCTGCCTATGCCCTAAATGTGACAAGAAGCCATTGTGTAAAAAAATTGTATTGACAAGACAGCACAGATTTTGGAAGTGTGCTGAGAGCTGCTGCTGAGCCCTGAATTGAGGGGAGGGTTTTAATCCTGTCTGTGCCTTGTAGCAATCTGTGATTGCAGGCGAGTTACTTAACATTTTGGTATCTCAGTTTCATCTTCGGTAACATTAGGGTCATAGCAGTACATGCATCATAGCATTCTCATAAACATTGCATGAATTAAAATCTATAAAGTGCTTAGGATAACACTCGGCACATACATATTTGATGGTACTATCACCATCATGACCTCCTATAACCCTCAGCCTGTTGTCTGGATAGAGCCCAAACCGGAACAAAGTAGACATTTATTCTTCTAAAAAATTCAAAATATCAAGATAGTGTGTTTTTCCCATGAAATTAGCAAGGCTTTAACAACAATGAAAATGCTTGATGCTGTCAAAGGAATAGTTGAGTCAGTATTTCTCACTCTGCTGGTGCATAGCTAAATTGGCACAACCACTTTAGGGCTTAATACATTATTTTGCCAGGCTTTCATGGAGAAAGATGGGAGGAAATATATCAAATGAAAACAGTGGTTACAGCTCTGTAGCGTGCAGTACACATGCATTACTCTGCTCACACAAAAACAGTCAGAATATGAACCTAAGGTCTACGTGCAAATACTCACAGCACAAGGTACACAGGTACAGATATCATAAGAGATGTACATAAAGTGCCCTAAGGACTTAGAGGTGGAAAAGTTGCTTCTAACTGAAAGCAATGGCATCAAATTTGAGGTAATCGTGGCATTCATGCAAGCTGGAATTTAGACTGTCAGAGAACAAATGTGGAAAAAACGTGGTAACATGAGAAAAGCATCAGATAACGACAAGACTTTGCATAATTAGGAAATAGCAGGCCATATAGCTTGTCTACCAAGTGATTCAAATGAACATTCTTTGTGGTGTCCCAACTCATAACTGGAAACCTCACATGTACCAAGTCACATTCTATTGGGGCGACTGAGATATAGTTCAAAACCACATGTACTTAAACGCTGGTTTAAATTGCATGGGCTCCTTTTTATGCGGGTCCTTTCTGTCACTACAGTGGGCCCCTCCTATCTGCGGTTTCGCATCAGCAGATTCCACCAAGCACTGATCAAGTGCAGTAGTTTCACATTGCCAATGGCAAATTCCCAACCGTGGACCTCGACTCCAAAGAGTATTTTCACCTTCCCAACCGCAGATGCCCCACCAGGGAAGGAAAACAACTCCACAGTTGGTGGAATCTGCTGATGGGCAGGATGGACTGTAGTCAAAAGTGATTGACACGAGTCTCGATTCTGGAGTCGGTGCTCAGTGACCAGTCCCCAGGGTTGTTCAAAGGTCAACTGCGTTGTCTCTGTAAGTTAAAAAACGTGATTTATTGGGCCGGTGGAGTGGTGCACTGGTGAAGAGTTGGCTTGGGACGCCGGCTCTGAGCAGCAGGGCCCTAGTTCAGATCCCACATGCAGGCCAGTGANCCTAGAATGTTCTTACTCTATTCTACTCAAAACCCAGCAATATTTTTCTACTTAAATAATGGCTTTCTTGACTAATTCCACCATCACTTGTTTTCATATTTTCTGAATTCATACAGCATTAGAGCTTCATCATATATTTTATCATTTCATTTTATCTTCTTAACCTACTCAAAAATTAAAAGTTCAATGATTTGCTTCAATGTGAGGCTAAATCTCCTTGAAAACAGTTCTTTTTTCTAATGGCTACTGCACATAGCATTTTATTGAACATTATTTATTGATTTATAGATCGGCTGATGATGGATTTAACATAACAGATTAAAATGGGAAACATGGCAACAATGATATTTGTAAATTAAGAAAAGAGGTTATAGCTCTCTGACCATTTGGGGACATGTCACTGCAACCCTTGTGAGGGATTATCCTGATTTGAATGGTTCTAAAGGTCACTTTTCAGTTCATTTTTCTTTTTTTCCTTTTTCCTCTGTCTTTTTACTGGAAACAAGCGGAACCTGATATCCTGGTGATCGTGAGCGTGGAACTGTCTTTGAATCGCTTTCATTTGGTCTGTCTTCAAAGCCATGAACTGTTCTACCTAAATCATAAAAGAAAGATTGCGGTGCTAGGCCTTCCCTTCTCTCCTCAAATGATCCCAGTCCTATCAACCCTTTAGGACTTGCTGCAACTCTTACTGCCCTTAGAGTCTTCTCTGGCTAATTGAGTCTAGATTGATCTCCCAATCCTTCTTACAGAGCTCTCTTAATCCTTGGTGAATTGATAAGGTAATACGTTTTCTGTGAGTATTAATTGAGCAGATTATTTTTATAAACCATTAAGGCAACTGAGTATTGAAGGAGTATGATAATAATATACTCTGAATCTATTATAAGACCAACATGTTTCAAGCATTTAAAAGAGAAATATACAGTATCCATCAGTAGAGGAAGGCAAAGAATGACAGAGGCGCAAAGCTAAAATTGAAACCAAATAAAAAAACATGGGGCACCCACAGAAGGTCAGAGGATCCATCACTTTAAAAAGGGCATCTCACCTAAAAATAAATAAATAATTACACAAAAAAACAAATACATAAATAAATGAAAAGGGCATTT
>NW_017737327.1:0-2316 GCF_001890085.2 Hipposideros armiger
ATGGAAACAGAACTGACTCTGGGTGATGAACACACAATGCAATATATAGATGATGTATTACAGAATTGTCCACTTGAAATGGATATAATTTTACTAACCAATGTCACCCTAATAAACTTAATAAAAATTTTAAAAAGATTAATGGATCAGTTTGAAATATACACAACTAAAGGATCACTTTTCCTAAGTAATTTAAATCTCAGAATATTTTTAATTGTCTTCTAGGTGGTAAATTTATGTTAAATATGTAAAAATGTATGTTATTTTATTTTATTTTTTTATGTTCACCTTCAAGAAAGCATAAAATAGACATGAATGGGAGTTAGCATACGTGTCTAGACATAAAATGACCAGTAAGATGGATACGTAATTGTTTAAAAGTACTGTATTGTGAAATTTATGCAAATATAATGATATTCTATTTGCTAAGTAATAATTGGTAGTAGTAGTATAATTATTTGTGGCAAAATAGCAAAAAGACTCCAGGAATAAAATATAGGTGTTTATTTTAAATCTTGATGCTAATTCCATATCATGGATACTTCACCAGGAACTGTAAATTCTTAGCTTAAAGTTTGTTTGATTTGACTTGATCAATGGCTCAATTGGTGGATATTTCATAGATGCATTTGAGTAATGTTCCTAAAACATTCTGCAAAATTCAGTTTGTATGTGCATTTGGGGGGCGGGGAGCAGAAAAGAGTCCATGTCTGTTATTAGATTCTCAAATTGTTAGGGATTGTCAAAAAAAATAAAATTCATAAACTAAAATTGATTATCCACATGGTTCTTTTAATTTCAAAATTTCTATGATTCGACTAAATGCAGTCCATAAACTCTAGTTATTTTGAAATAACTGTTATTACAAAGAGTATAAAGCAGCTTGCTCTAAATAGTTTGCACATATAAGAAAAATATCATTTAATTTGAATACTTTGAAAACCAAAGCTTGAACTGGAAACAATCATGTGTTTCTGGGTTGCAAGAACTGCAATGTTAATATCATTTCCAGAGTAGGTGAATGTATCCTGATAAATTTGGCTTCTAGCAATTCACAGAGATTGAGAAAACAGAAAGAGAGAGAGGCTGAGAGTGCATAAGCACCACTATAAGACTATATAATTAAAGAGCATGTCGTTTGTAAAGAAAAGTCTGTCTCACTTGAATTTGTTATCTTTTTGTCAACTTTTTTAGCCATGGTTGTCTGCGAAGATGCACCAGAGAAGGAAAGACTCATTCAGGTGATGCACACAGCAGCCGTGCTGTTCACACATTGCCTGTTACAGCATCACGAAGAATTGCATATTTGCCATTTTCCATTATGTCAATCTCAAATTTTAACAGAGCACTTCCTTTAGTCCATGCCAATGAAAATTCTCATTGCTCTGTTCCACAAAATGTGCTNAAACCCGATAATTGCAGAAAGCTGTCCTCCAAAGATAAGCCCAGCTCTTATATTATGAGAACTTGTTCTGAGTTACAGCTGTTCAGCTAGTGACTATATTTTCCTGCATTCAGGTATTTCTAAACTAGTATGTACTGAAGTTATGTGTTTTGTTTCTGGATTGAGGTTTGTAAAGAAATGGATATGCCTTTCTCAGTCGATTTATATTTTTCAACAAAAATTCTGTTATAGTTTAGCTTCTATAAATTGTTGCATTAATTATGTTAATATTATACTAGTCATTGTAGAAAAAGCTAGTGACTTACTAATAATCTGTTCCTTGCTTTTACTGCATTCCAATACGATGTTTTTTCTTTGTCTTCTTTACTGGATTCTTTTCCTCTTCCTGATCCATAAATGTTAGAGTATTCTAGCATGCAGCCCAGGGCTGCATCGATTTCTCAGATGATCTCATAACACCATTATAGCTTTAGAATCATCTATGCTCTGATGATTCCCAAGTAATACCTCTCAGTCCTCCTCCTGTCTCCAGATTCAAAATCTACTGCCCACTCCACATCTCCACTTTGATTTTTAATAGACAATTGAGACATAACATGTACAAAAACAAACTTTAGATTTTTCTATTTTCATCCAGCCACCCACCCAAAGCTGCTCCATTACAAGTCTTTTAGAACTTTGTGGCAGAGATTGTTTCCGTTTCTCAGGTCAAAAAACTCCAGGAACCCTCTTTTGTTTTATAAATCATAGCCATCTATCAGTAAATCCTCCCTTCTAGCTATACTTTCATGAGAGCTTGTTTGGGGGTTCTAGCAGTGGAGCGCAGCTACTCGTATACCCTTGACCGAAGAAAGGTCCTCTCCTCTATCGGGGAAGGTCGTCCTCTTCGACCGAGGGCGCAGCTTCGGGAG
>NW_017737328.1:0-1206 GCF_001890085.2 Hipposideros armiger
AGGGGCTGCAGCCTACGCCATCGTCGGCAACTCACGACAGCCCAGCTCCAGGTTGAGCTGTTGTTCAGCATCATAGCTGTGGAGGGCAGTGTCACTGGCCCTCATATGTGGGATCCGAACTGGGGCCCTCTGGCGTCCCAAGCCAGTTCTTAACCATCCCGCCACTTGGCCGGCCCTCAACATATATTAAAGACTGAATTCTACAAACACAATATAATTAAAGAATCACAATGTCTAAATTTGAGACCTGCATCCATCAAACCAAGGGCACTTTTTCAGCCTCAGGACGATTGTCCCTTTTGTTCCTGCCACCGCAAAGAATCTTTTCAGAGCCCCCTTTATGTCTTTGTTCCTGAGACTGTAGATGAAAGGGTTGAGCATGGGCGTGACTACAGTGTACATCACAGAGGCTGTTGCACTTGACTGTGAGCTGTGGGTCACAGCAAAGCTGAGGTACACTCCTATGATTGTACAGTAAAATAAGGAGACAACAGAGAGGTGAGACGCACAAGCAGAAAATGCTTTATGCTTCCCCTGTGCTGATGACATTGCACATATGGAGAAAACTATCTTAGAGTAAGAATAAAGAATACCAGCCAAGGAACCACCACCCAGCAGCACAGTTACAAAATACAACACCATATTATTAAGAAAGGTGTCAGAACAGGCAATTTGGATCATTTGATTGAGTTCACAGAAAAAATGGGGGATTTTCAAGTCTGTACAGAATGACAGACTCACCACCATTAAGCTATGTAACAAGGCATTCAGGAAAGACACGATCCAGGACACCAGAACCAGCAGCCCACAGAGCCAGGGGTGCATGATGACTGTGTAGTGCAGAGGGTGACAGATGGCCACAAAGCGGTCATAGGCCATCACGGTCAGGAGATTGATGTCCAATCCTGCAAAGAGTGTGAAAAATACATCTGTGTGATGCAGCCTTCATAGATTATGACTTTGCTCTGTATCTGGATGTTCACCAGCATCTTGGGGACGGTGGTGGAGGTGAAACAGATGTCCACAAAGGACAGGTTGGAGAGGAAGAAGTACATGGGCGTGTGCAGGTGGGGGTCTGAGCTGACAGCCAGGATCATGAGCAGATTTCCCAACACAGTGATCAGGTACATGGAGAGGAAAAGCCCAAAGATGAGGGGCTGCAGTTCTGGCTCCTCTGAAAGTCCCAGGAGAAGGAATTCTGAAATC
>NW_017737329.1:0-1206 GCF_001890085.2 Hipposideros armiger
TGGACTGCAGCCCCTGTGGCAGTGGGTTGCCATGGGCTACCGTGTGTAGCCAGCAGCCAGCGTGAGTGGCCAGCAGCTGCAGTGAGTGGCCGTCCAGAAGCTGGCGACTGATTTGCCTCGCCTGGGAAGAGCGCAATGATGGTGCCAACTTGGGCCAGTGGGTCGGTGTCCTCCACAACTAGACTGAAGAACAAAAAAGAACGACAGCGGCTTGTTTTTTCCCCTTCCCCGGTTCCCCAGCACTGTTCCCATCCCCCCAATTCCCCAATTAAAATCAAAACAAAACAAAAAAACCCACAATGTAATAGCTAGACATTTACACCCCTCACAAAGTAATAATCCCCTCCCCCAATCTACTACCCCTCTGACATCTATATAGCTGTTATAATTCCATTGACTCTATTCCCTATTCTGTATTTCACATCCTGTAACTATGTATACATTTGACATTCAATATTATTCAGCTTCAGCTTCAGGTGTATAGCGCAGTGGTCAGGCATCTATCCCGTCCATGAAGTGGTCTCCCTAATAAGACAAGTGCCCATCTGACACCCTACAAAATCTTTATGACATTATTGATTATATTCCCCAAACTGTCTTTCATATCCCTATGGCAACAGTGTGGCTACCAATTTGTGCTTTCTAATCTCCTCACATTCTCCCTCATCCCCACCCCCCTCCCATCTTGCAACCATCAGTTTTTTCTCTATATCTCTGAGACTATTTCTGTTTAGTTTGCTCATTTATTCTTAGAGATATAGAGCAAATGTTGTTTTCATATTTGCTTCAAATTGCTTTTTGAAAAATAAAACATTAAAAATTTAATCAAAGCACTCTTTGTACCTTCATATTCCTATTCTCTTCCATTTTTCCGCAAAAGCAATAACTGCTATTAATAACTGCCATCATATTCTAACCCTTTACTAAATATGCATACATCCATATATGCATATAAAGTTGTATGTGACTTTTACATTTATATAAATGGCTTTATACTTTTCACGAGTAATATTCTGTAATTTGTTTATTTCATTCATCATCACTATTTATGGTGTTTGTAATCTAAGTATTTGCTTCATTACAAGAAATAATAGCATTAGAACTTTCTATAATAACAGCTGTCTCCCAAATTTAAACATTGGTTTATGTAAGCTTAGAAATCCTTTGTAATTGGTTTTAAGTTAGCTTCACTTTTTTTTTTTTTTT
>NW_017737330.1:0-1191 GCF_001890085.2 Hipposideros armiger
TGTCTCTCAGCTCTGTCTGCTCCTGGCACTGCTGTTTTGCGTATTTTAGCTTCTCGCTCAGAAGGTCAATTTCTAAGCAAAGGACAGTCTTGCGATGGGATAGGCTGCCATTCAAGAGCTGATGTCATAGTACTCCAAAGCAGTGAAAGAAGGAAACAGTCCTCCATTGTGCCCTCTGGGCTCCTAGTCAGTCGTTCCACATGACAAAAAATCTCTGGATGGCTATAGGAAAGAGGAGCCATTGCTATGAGACTAGGGACCTTCGTTTTAAACTTTTCATTTGAAAATAATTTAAAATTCACAGGAAGTTACAAAAAACAGCATGGAGATTTTTCAGGTACACTTTGCCCAGCGTTTCCTAGCAATGCCAGCTTGCATAACCATAGTACATTATCAAAATCAGCAAATTGACTTTGGTACAATGCTATTAAATGCAGACTTTATTAAAATTTAAGGAGTTTTCCTATGTGCTTAGTGTGTGTGTGTGTGTGTGTGTGTGTGTGTTTGTGTGTGTATCACACCATTACATGTTGTCACATGTGTGGATTCATCTAACTACCACCACAGTCAGGATGACCTGTTCCATCAACACAAAGAAACTCTCTTGTGCTACCTTTTATAGTCAGAATATCACCGTAGCCCTAAATCTTAGCAACCACTGATCTGTTTTCCATCACTATAATTTTGTCCTTTCAAGAGTGGAATCATACAATAAATAATCTCTTGAGATCGACACTTTTCATTCAGCATAATACCCTTGAGATCCATCTAACTTGTTTCAGGTATCAAGAATTCATTCCTTGGGCCAGCCGAGTGGCTCATTAGTTAAGATAGGCTTGGGACGCCAGCTCTGATCAGCATGGCCCTGGTTCTGATCCCACATTAGGGTCAGCAACGCTGCGCCCTCTACAGCTAAGATGGTGAACACCAGCTCGACCTGGAGCTGAGCTGCTGGGAGTCCCTGGCGACGGGGTAGGCTGCAGCCCCTGCTGCAGTGGGCTGGCGTGAGCTACCGTGAGTGGTTAGCAGCTGGAGTGAGCTGCCAAGAGCTGCTGGGAGTGATGTCCAGTGGCCCGCGACCTATCTGCCTTACCCGGGAAAAGCGCAATGATAATACCAACATGGGCCAGTGAAGTGACGTCCTCCACAACTAGACTGAAGAACAAAAGGACAGCAACCTGTCTGTTCCCC
>NW_017737331.1:0-1167 GCF_001890085.2 Hipposideros armiger
CATTGTAAAATTTGAGAAAGAAGAGACATGATAATTCAGAATAATAAATTGATACGTCTCACATAGTATACAATGGTGTAAAATAGTACACATATTGATTTCCCAAGGTCCCTAATGTTCTTTATAGTTACAAATAACATGTATGAATACAACATTCTTGTATCATAAATTTGATATAAAAGAGATATGGTAAGTATCAACACACCAGTTAAAGACATAATTAATAATTTCTTTTACATTCTTAGTATTCAGAATGGCTTTGGGGAATTAAAAAATAATACCTGTCAAGGGAAGTTTAAACTGGTACCTTCTTTTCCTTATAATATTATATAAATCAAAATATTTTTTTTCCTGGAACTGTGCTCCATCTTGGAATCCTTTCTTTTCACAAATATCTAGATTGCCCTTTTCTTGTTACTAACAGGTATGATAGTAAGTAAAATTATATTAAATAATGTAAAAAGTGGAAAGAAGGGAAATGAATGGCTGTTTAAAATAATTGGGAGATAAGAAAGAGCAATCTAAATATAATTGTGCTGTGCCTCTCTAATTAAATTTTTAAGTTCCTTGAGGACAGAGCTGAGGTCATTTATTTAATATATTCCCCCCACCTACTTATCCGTACCCTGTGCCTCATATACAACAGGGCATGCAGTGATTCTACTTTCTTATTACTTTTTGGATGATCATATAATCACCTTTCATTATTGGTATAACAATCAAGCCATTTGATTGCTATAAGAAAAAGAATGTTTAAAAGTATGCGTTGGGTTGCAATCTCCCAGTAGTTACACAGTATATGCAAAATTTAAATAGCTACTGAATAGTAATGCCCAAAGCCTTGACAACCATTATCCACTCTAGCGATGCTGTAATGCAGGTTGGCTCCAGTTAAGACACACACGTCAGGAATGTCAGAGATAGCAGTTTGAGTAGAGAAACGCAAGGGGTCTGTGTGTGGTGGGAGTCTAAACGAGGGTAAGATGATGTCTGTAATGGTATTGTGAGAATAATTTTACTAAGTAGAGAGAGTAAAACAAATGGGTATGGAATGATAAGTACAGTGAATAAAACCATGTTACCCCAACTCTCATCAAAGAACTATCAAAAGAGCTTATAATTTGCACCTGTGAAGCAATCTCCCCTTTTGTCACATCTATAATACCA
>NW_017731983.1:0-13629 GCF_001890085.2 Hipposideros armiger
GATGAAGGAGGAATCATGAATCAACGTGAAGTTGTTGAATAATAAAAAGTGCTAAGATAATTGAATAACAACATAAAACATATCAGCCTAAATTCCTCTCACACCATCCCCAAATATTGATCAGGTCAATTTAAAATTTAAATGTAAGAGGTCAAATCATATTAAACTCACCAACCATAGAAGTGAATACCTTTAAACTTTTTAAGTTTAACAGCAGTGGAAGAAATTAGAGAGACAAAGGCCGAAAGATAGAAGCGCATGAAAGCAAAATCTTCTATATTTTATAAAAATAACCAGACCATAAAGCAAAGGACAAAGTGCAAAAAAGAATGTTTGCAGCAAAACTATGGAGAAAGGGTTGCTATCTTTACAGTGTAAATGGCTAAAACAACTCAATGTCATCAAAGAACACAGCATAACATTCACATACACACAGAAAAATATTAGTAAATTTTAAGTATAAAATGCCGACCATGAGCCCCCCACTGTTCAAAAAGCTTTACAGGTATTAATACATCCATGCGTAGGTTACTCCTATTGGACTTCCCATGTTGTAGATGAGGACGCAGGTAGAGGGTTCACGGTCACAGAGCTCGTAAGGGACGTGCTGGGACTGAGGACCACAGCAAGTGGGGGCCAGAGTTTGTGCCCTTAACCACGACACCAATAGCGCTGTTGTTTCCCAATCATCATATTGTACGTGTCTATTCTGCTGTGCACTGACTCTACAGATGCTTCTACAGATGCATGCAAATACAGCAAAAACAAAACAACACAAAACTTTAAAATGTCTTAATTAGCATCCTCAGGGAGATTTGAGAAATAGTCGTTTAAGAGCACAGACTCCTAGGCAAAGAACAAATAGACAGAAATCTTAGAATTCGATGGTATAATATCCATCACTAAAGCAAACAAAACAAACACACAAATTCAGTAATGGGCCAAATTCCAGAGTGAACACTACAAACAGTCATGTTACAAAGGTACATACTGAAGACAGAGCAAATGGGCAAGGAGGTGGAACGTCTAAGAGAAATGCTGAGACCTGGAAAGGGAATTCAGGAGTTCCAACATCTAGATGCAGAGGACAGAAAGAACTGAGGGCAGCAATGGCAGATAGTGTCAGCCACTAGCTGCCCCTTCCTCCTTGGTAACAGAAGCTCAGATTTTAGCTGGACTTTTTGTTGCACAGAATGAAAGATTATATTTCCTAAGCTAAGTGTGGTCATGTGACTAAATGTTGTCTAAGGAGATGTGAGCGGAAACGTTAGGTGTGCCTTCCAAAAAAAGGCTCCTGAAAGGGAGGTGGTTCAGGTGGGAGGGGTTCATTTTTGCCCTCCTACCTTTCTGCCTTCTTCCAGCCTGCAACTTGGAAGTGATGGCTGGAGCTCCAGCAGCCATTTTGGACCATACAGTTACCTTGAAGATGAAAGCCATATGCAACAGAAAGGAGGGAAACCTGGGTTCCTTTTGTCACGATGGAGCAACCATAGCAGCCTGAGACTGCCTAACTCTGGACATCCAGAGGGAAAAAAATAAACTATAGTGTTAAGCCACAGGGGATTTTTTTTCATGTGTAACCAAACAGATATAATGAGAAACAGAAGAAAATGTCACAGGGCTTTAAAAGAGAAAACAGTCCACAAGTGAAGAACAAGAATAATTTTTAATAGTGCTATACTCAGTCATATGCTGGTGAACTTCCAGTCATCTAAGGATCAAAGGATAATCCTAGAAACTTCCCAAATAAAAGAAATAAATAGGATAGTTTTAATGCAGCAAGGATCAGGTTGGCAAGATTTTCTCAAAAAGTTAGTGACCCTGAATTTTAAGTAGTGATGTCTTGAAAATAATGGAAAGAAAATGTGTTTAAACCTAGAATCATAAAAAGTCAAGCTTACTTTGAAACTCAAGGGCAAAAACCCACAACATTTTGGAAATGTAAGGAAATGTAAATTAGTTGAGAATGTATTTCAGGAAAAAAAAAAAGTCCAAGAAGGAAAGAAAGAAAGCATGTGATACTGGAATCAGTGGTGAGAAAATAAACCAATAAGACTTACAGTTAAGTAAAGAAGAATTGCTCCTGTATAGAGTGAAGATAAATAAATATAAGATAACAATATTGAAGTAAAGCTCAGGTGATTTTAATGTGGGAGTTGGCTCTACAGTTAGCATGGACAGCAGAGACGTGAAAGTTTTGCTAAAAGGATCTTCTTGTCGTGTTTTGGAGAAGCATGTATACGCTAATTAAACCAAACTGCTGATAGAAAATAGAAGTTAAATACGTATGTTAAAAACAGAAGGGTAAAACTCACTAAGAGTGAGAGCTAAGCATAGTGGCAGGAGGGTGACGGAGAGGGAGAAGAGAAAAACCAAACACCTTCTCACGAAACATGCACACAAAAATCCCCAAACTCAGGAAGCAACAAATGGTAGCGATAACAACCGGAAATGAAAATAAAAACAAGGAAAACATACATTCACTCCAGACAAAAACAATTCCAGGGACAATCTGACAAAGTCTTTTAAAGGAAGAATGCATCATAGCCACGTGGGGATTATTGCAGAAATGAACAGACAGCCATTAAGAAATCTATTTATGGGCCGGCCAAGTGGCTCAATTGGTTAAGAGTGTGAACTCTGAGCAACAGGGTCGCCGGTTCAATTCCCACATGGGCCAGTGAGCTGCGCCTGAGCTGAGCTTCCAATGAGCTGCCAACAGGTGGCAGGATGGCTCAGCTGGTGAGAGCACATGCTTCTAACAACAAGGTTGCCAGTTCGACTCCCGGATGGGATGATGGGCTATGCCCACCTGCAACTAAGATTGAACACAGCACCTTGAGCTGAGTGGCTGCGAGCTGCCGACGGGTGGCCCAGATGGCCCCATGGTTGACTGGACTTGGAGCTGAGCTAGCTGCGCCGTCCACAACTAAGATTGAAGGACAACAACTTGACTGTTCCCCTTCTCTAATTCCCTAGTAAAAAAATCTTAAATAAATAAATAAAATAAAGTAAAATAAAATAAAATAAATCTACTCATGATTAAAAGAAACAGATGAACAGATTAAAGGGAAAAAGGGATTTTTATCTAGACAGACACTCCTAAATATTTGATAGTACAAAAGCCATTCCTGATTAAACAAACAAATAAGTCTCAGTAAATGAGGCATTAAAGGGAAGGTTGGCATTTCTGGCATCTACTGGAAACCTGTGGCAACCTGAGAGGCGAAGGGGAGCCAGGAGTGCCCTTCGCATCAGAGGCACAAACAAGAGAAGCTGCCCACGGATGTCAGTCCTCCCCCCAAATAATCTCTAAATTCAATGCAATCTAAATCAAAATTCCAAAAAAGTTTTAAAAGGATTTCTAATAGGCTTGACAAACTGATTCTAAACTGTAATAAACCAAAGATGTGACTTGCTCTATTAGCTATAAATATAATAAGGAATATAATAGTAGACGGATGGAAGAGAAAACAGTCAGGACAATAACCAAGTAGGAAATGGGAAAGTAATAAAGGCATTTCACATCACGGAGGCAGGGATGGGCTGCATACTCATAAAATGATATTGACACAATTAGCTGACAGTTTGAGTTTTGTTTGTTTGTTTTTTAAAACTTCATTGGGGAACAGTGTGTTTTTTCCAGGGCCCATCAGCTCCAAGTCAAGTCATTGTTTTTAATCTAGCTGTGGAGGGCGCAGATCCCTGGCCCATGTGGGAATCGAACCGGCAATCTTGGTGTTATGAGCTCACGCTCTAACCAACTGAGCTAACCAGCCGCCCTAGCTGATAGATTTTTAAAGTTAGATTCTTACTTTACATATTCCCGATTCCTCCAAATTCTAGATAGATTAAAGATCTAAAAATCAAAACTGAAAATTATAAAAGCATCACAAATATTTCTTTAATCTTAGGAGTTGAACAAGACACCGAATCCAGAAAGCATAAAGTAAAAAATAATGACAGATTTGAATTAGAAGCAATTAACACTGTTTTTAAAAAATATCAAATAAGATGTCTTAAACATGGTGAAGGAAAAAGACCAGTGATAGTCTGCAAAGATATATTTTCAACATACTTGAATAAATTGTTAATACATATAATGAATGAATCACTCAGAAAGGGAATATGTAAAAGACAAAAAGAACCCATCAGAAAATGGACAAAGGATATTTGCATGGCTGGCATAAAAATAACCCGGATGACTAAAAAACATATGGAAGATACACAACTTCACCCACAATCAGGGAAAGAAAAACCCAAGCAAGAACCAGATAATTTTCATCCATGACATTGGACCCAATTAGTTAAAAGATTGTTCCTTTCCCTAAAAAGACACTGGCTTTTTTAAGCACGATGGTGGGGGCATCTGTTAATTCTGCTGTTTGGAGGATGCTTTGACAATATCTATCAAATTTTTAAATACACGATATCTTGTCCAGCAATTCTGCTTCTAGGAATCCGGGGTGTAGAAACACTTTCATAGGTGTGGGAAAACTGGAAATAGCCTAAGTGTCTATCAATCTGGGATTGGGTAAATGGTGGTGTGCCCATACTAATAAATGCCAAATATTTCTTAGGGTTAATAAATGAGTTAAATCTATATGTATTGTTGTTGAAAGTTGCTGAAATATAACATGAGGTGAAAAAATTAGTCATAGAACAATATGTATGTAATAATCCTGTTTATGTACAAAGAAAAGCCATACGCTTGCAGCATGCTTAGAAAATGTTTTGGAAGGGTACATTTTAAAGAAGTAAAGAGGGTGAGATGTGGAACCAGTGGATAGAGATGATAGAACTTGGTATTTGATGCTGTGTAACTAGATGATTCTAATTTTTCAGAAAGCTGATAGCCACACATTTACTTGTTTAATACTAAATACGCCCATTAACTCACAAACTAGCCTGTAGTATTGGTCGATACGGCACAACATAAGTCAAGCTGATGAATGAAAAAAAAAAAAGTGACCTAAAGCTACTAGGAAAGGTTTTATTTGTTATAAAACTATCAGAAAACAGGACAGATGATAGAGGAGACTGAGAATGTGGCGATGCAAAAATCTAACAGCCAGGAAGACTAAAACTTGTACGTAGGCAGCCTGTCACCGGAGGCTGCCTGGCAAGGCTCCACAGGCCGGACCCTCGTGCGAACACATTGAAACATCTTCCTTTCCATCCACAGGGCAAATGCATATACCTGCACACCTGTACATACCTACACATACATGCAGACACCCCTAGACTACCTACCACCCACCCCACCAACACACTCGGGGCAGAACACACACACCTGGGCCCAAACCCAGTGACAGTGGTTTAGGGTGGAGTATGATACTAAAAACATTCTCTGAGGGAGAAAAATATGTCTGTGCCCCTTCTCACCTTCCCAAGTGAGCTTCCCAAGCCACACGGACCCCTAGGCCTGAGCACAGCGGGGTTCCAGGTTTGACCCTCTGTCTCCTAGTCTCTCTGCATCCCTGAGTCCCCACAGACTCTCTCTCTCTCTCTCTCTCTCTCTCTCTCTCTCTCTCTCTCTCCTCTCCCCCTCTCTCCCAGGATGTCAGGGACTATCATTGCTCTTCCCATTCCAAAGATGAGGACACAGAAACTCAGGGCAGGGAGAGGACGTTCTCACTGCCACCAACACCTTAGTGACACCTCAGTAAACAAAACAGACAGACAGCACACAGAAGCCTGACTCCCAGACCTGAGCTCTCCACCACCCGGGTGTCCTCCCGCTTCCAGGGCAGTTGGATCCCATCAGTGAGGTCCGCCCTCCCCACAAGCCCTTCACATAGCACCCAAGCAGGTCGGCACTCCTGGCAGACTCCTCACCCACCAGCTGCTGGAGGAGTCTGGGTTCAGGTCTCCCCAAGAGGCCAAGCCCTAACCCTCCCAAGTCCCCAGAGCACACCTGCCCACTCAGCACCCCAGGCTCTCCCTGTTCCTTCTGTCCCAGTCTCCCCACACTCCCATCAGCCTGCCCCCCCAAAGCCAGGCCATACCTCTTTGTGATGGGACAGGCGAGCCTTCTGCTGGAGTCTCTAGGCGGCAGCGAGCCAGCGAGCCTCTCACGCTTCCTATTTATGCTGACGTCATTAGGAAAGAGGAAGCGATGCCCAGGCCTGTTTCTGCACAAGTGGCTCTTCGTAAGATTGCCCAGTTTCTTAGAACTGTGGACACCAAGATGTGATTTTGCAAGTGTTTCTCCTGCCAGAAGTACTTCTACCCCACTTTGTCTCTCTGTAAACTCCTACACATCCTCTGTCAGCTCAGCGCAGAGTTCCTCTGCGCAGCCTTCCCTGATGCCACGGGGCGGGGTACAGGGGAAGGTGGCTGCAATAACCAGAGCAGGTGAAAGCCGGGAGCCATGTGGACCTGGGCTGGACTCCACCTCCACTGTTGCTCAGAGTGTGACCTTGTGCAAAATACCTGCATGTAACTTCGCTAGGTCTCAGGACACCCCTCTGTTACTTACATGCATCTAAAAACACCAACGGGTCACTGAGAGGACCAAGTGAGATGCTGCATGGCGAGACCTTAGCTCAGATCTGGCCACAATAACCCCCAAGGGTACCTGGTATTGTTTTGATTCCCTGGTGTCTTTTTGTCTTGCATCTCTCTTATGTCTTTTTTTTTTTAATTGGGGAATTGGGGGAAGGGAACAGCATTGGGGAATTGGGGAAGGGAAACAGACAAGTTGCTGTCCTTTTGGTCTTCAGTCTAGTTGTGGAGGACGTTGCTTCACTGGCCCATGTTGGTATTA
The DNA here is from genome assembly GCF_001890085.2 of Hipposideros armiger. NCBI lineage: Eukaryota > Metazoa > Chordata > Mammalia > Chiroptera > Hipposideridae > Hipposideros > Hipposideros armiger. Next base: position 6,770 of record NW_017731983.1, read on the forward strand.
TCATTGCGCTCTTCCTGGGTGAGGCAGTCGCTCGCTGGCCATTGGACGGTCACTCACGCAGCTCATGGCAGCTCATGCTGGCTGCCAGTCACTTACGGTAGCTCGGGGCAGCCCACTGCAGCAGGGGCTGCAGCCTACGCCATCACCGGCGACTCACCGTAGCCCAACTCCAGGTCAAGCTGTTGTTCACCATCTTAGCTGTAGAGGGTGCAGCATCACTGGCCCTCATGTGGGATCCAAACCAGAACCCTGCTGCTCAGAGCTGGCGTCCCAAGCCAACTCTTAACTAATGCGCCACTCGGCTGGCCCCTCTCTTTTGTCTTATACTGTGCCACAGTCCTCAGTGTTCATGGCTGTCTTTCCCCAACAGTATCTTGTGTGTGGCTCACAGTTCTCTCCCCAGCACATGCCCTGGCACAGAGCGGGGCCCTTAGTGACTCTGTATGGAATGAATGCATGAAGAACTCCCTGAGCATAACAGGGCTGCAGTTAAGGCAAACTGAGTGAGGCACCCTCCTGGTTACAAAATTTCAGAGCGCACCCAAACACTTAGTAATCAAGATAAATAATATTTTAATGCAATATTGTAAAAACTCAAAATTAATGCAAAAATATTTACGAAGAACAAAATATGGAATTTTAAATAAAGACAGGCCTAGTAACAGTGCCATGCGGAGCCGTGTCTGAGGCAGAGGGAAAAGCAGTGCCGTTTCTCCCAAGCAGAGACAGAAACAGTGAAGAAGGGACGGCCTCCCAGGAAAGAGGGTTCAGCGGCTGGGCAGGGACAAGGAGTGAGGAGGGCCCGGGACTTGTAACAGAGCCACAACACTCCTGCCTCCTGCCAATGAGGGTACTCCTGGCCAGGAATAACTTGGAATGCTTGCCCGGGCAGAAGCCCAGGCAGGAGGGCCAAGTGGTGGCTGAAGGACCTGAGTTCTTTCGGAACTTGTGTGTGAAACCCCTTCCTGGGGTGGCGAGGTCATGCAGGGGTCTGTCCAGGAGAGAGTTAATGCCCAGGGCCTTCCTTCTCTCCTAGGTGCTCCCAAACCCAGCTCGCCCTCCCTGCGCTCCTCTGTGTGCTGGCCAGGCTGAGGGCTGGGGACCCCAGAAGGGGCCACACCAGGCCTGGTCACCGGGAGCCCAGTTTGGGGGAGCAAGGCCCTTCTGGAGGTCAAAGTGGGTGGGGTTCTCCCACTGTCCACCTGGCCCATCACTGGCCCGGAGCGCTGGGGCCTGAGGAGCCTGACGGGGTGCTGGGCTGTGCGGGTCACCAGGGATTTCTGCTGCTGGGGAGTTCCTTCCACCTTATTTCCCGGAGGAAGGTCTACCATCCACTGCACTCTAAGAAGAGGGCAGGAGACCCACCCCGCATGCAGCTCTCAGTTAAATACCTGTGTGTGATTTTCAGGCCTGAGCACAGGCAGTTAAAAGTGTTCTCTAGCGCCCCCCCACACACACACACACACAGTGCAGGGCTGTGGGCTGTGGGTCATTCTCATTCATAGGCCTCTTATCTGAGGCCTAGGGCAGAGGTCTCCTTCAGGCGCTTCTAACGAGGCCTCCTTATTGGGGAAAAAGCAGCTGTTTTCCCCATTCTCACAGCATCCAGTACCTTTCCACTTGTAGCCCTCCCCTACCGCCCTCTCCTGACTCCATCCAGGGATCCTTTTGTTCTGACTCCCTGAACAGTGAGAGGATCCCTCTGACCCTCCACAGACACTCCGTTCTATGGGGGGAAATGGGAAAAGGGTGAGTCAGGGCTTTCCTGGGTTTTACACTCTTGCATATCTCACTGCAGTAAGTGATTAAGGCTTAACTCTTTCAGTTTGGGGCTTGTTGCTTTAACTGGCTACTCCCACACCTGGCAGCTTAGCTCCCTCTCCCAGCTCAGCTGAGCTCCTGACAACAGGTCAAATCCTTCCCCCTGGTGGGCAGAGGTGCACCCCAGCTTCTGGGTTCCCTGTGTGAGGAGGACTCAGCTGTGAGGTAGCCTGAATATGGAATATCAGATTTTAACAATGTTCAACTTTGAAACACAAAATTGCTGATGATGCAAAAACAATCAAGCAACAAGTCAAGCAAAAATAGAAATAAAACAAGAAAAGTTGAATCCTGTTCTTGAGGGTGCCTGTGATGTGGGTGTGAGACCCCCCAGGGGAGATGGGGCGCTGCTTACTCAGTATGGTTCTGACGAGAGGGGTGGGGAATGCGTGGGTCTAGCTCTCAGGAGGCTTGCTTTTCTCAGCGCTGTGATTCCTGCACAGCTGCCTTGAATGTCATGCAGCCCAGCTCCTCTCTGCCTGGGACTTCGGTAATTTTGCTCATAGTACTTTTTTTAAAGTCCTCTACTGTATCTACATTTAATTTTTTAAAATTCCCATACTCTAAAGTGCACAAATCTTAAGTGTACAGTGCAATGAATATTTATAAATCTATCTATACACCCATGTCACCACCACCACATCAAATATAAAACATTCCAGACCACAGACGCCTCCTTTGTTGCCCCCTCCCTGTCGCTCTCTCTCAAAGGTAACCACGACTCTGATTTCTCTCACTACAAATGAGTTGTGCCTGTTTTGTTTTTAATTGCAGTAAAATATATAGAACATAAAATTTGCCATTTTCATTATTTTTAAGTGTACAGCTCCATGGCATGAAGTACATTCACATGGTTGTGCAACCACCACCACCGTCCATCTGCAGAATTTTTTCATCATTTCCAGCTGAAACTCTGTCCCCATTAAACATTAAATTCTATTCCTCCTCCCTCAAGCCCCTGACACCCACCGTTCTACTTTCTGTCTCTATGAATTTGACTCTTCTAGGTACCTCATATAAGTGGAGTTATACAACATTGGTCTTTTTGTGTCTGGCTTATTTTACTTAGCATGATGTCTTCATGGTTCATCCACATTGTTGCATTGGTCAGAATTTCCTACTTTTTAAGACATATATTCCATTACACGGATATACCACCTTTGTTTATCCATCTATCAATAGGCATTTGAGTTGTTCCCACCTTTCGGCTATTGTGAACAAAGCTGTATGGTATGCAAATGTCTGTTCAAGTCCTTACTTCTGTTTCTTTTGGGTGTATACTCAGAAGTGGAATTGCTGATCCTATGGTACTTATGTTTAAATGATTGGGGAACTGCCATACGGAATTGTGCCTATTTTTGAACTTCACGTGTATGGAATCATTTCATGTTTGGTTGCATTTTAAATGCTTCAGTTAAACAAACTGACACTGCACTGTGGACACAATCCCATGCTTCACGCCCAAGGTTTCTTCTATTCCTCACAGTATCCTTTAGGTATCTGTTATTATTTTCATGTTACAGATGAAGAAAATGAGGCATAAAAAGTGAAATAACTGGTCAAAAGTAATGTAGCCCATCTGTGGCAACCTGTATTTTTTTTCTTTTTACTTTTATTCTGAAATGGTTTCAAAATACAGGAAGTGTTAAGGGCTATACAAAAAACTCCAATATACCCTGTATGTGAAAACTCCATTCAAGCTTCATTAATTTTCTCAATAATTGTCTTTTATAGCAAAGGATTCAATCCAGGACCACCCATTGCATTGAGCTGTCATTCCTCTGCAGTCTCCTTCAATCTGGAAGAGTTGTCTCAGGTTTGCTTAACACCTTGAAGTCTGTGGGACAGCCATTTTGCAGAAAGTCTCTTGATTTGGGTTTGTCTGATGTTTCCTCATGATTAGACCCAGGTTATGCATTTTTGGCCAGAATAACATAGAACTGATGCTGGATTCTTCTCAGTGTGTCCTCTCAGGTTTCAATTTCAATTTCTCCCATTATTGGTGATGTTCACTCTGGTCACTTGATTAAGATGGCATCGGCCAAGTTTCTCCATTGTAAAGTTACTCCCCTCCATTTTGGAATTAATAAGTATTTCATTGAGAGATACTTTGAGACTATGTAAAATTATATCCATCATCTTACTGTCACCCATTGATTTAGTATTCAATAATGTGCCTTAACTAAATTAAATATTGTCATGGTAGTTGCCAAGTTTTTAATTGCATCATTCCTTCTGCATTTATTAGTTGGCATTCTACTGTAAGAAAGATGTTCTTTCCTCCCCGTGTTTTTATTCGCTTATTCAATCAATGTGGACTCATAGATTCTTATTTTATCAAATGGGTTGCAATCAATTACTATCATTATTTTTCTGGATGTTTTAATCACCCCAGGTTTCGCCAGTGAGAGCTCCTTTAAATTGGCCCCTTTGTGTTTTTTTCACATACCCCATCATTCCTTAAGGCCTTCCTGATTTTCAGGTGTCGTAAAATACTCCCATCTTATCTTGGACTTCTCCTGCCTCAGCCTTGAACTTGAGCATTCCTCCAAGGAGCTCTGTTTCCTTTCAGTGGAGAATGGCATTCAGAGCTCACTGCTGCTGGGGTGTCACTGCCCTCAGACCCTGTCCGTGGACAGGGCCAGTAAATAAATGAATGAATCATTGAATGAATGAATGAACACACCTAGTTATAGCAATACGTATTTCAATATCATTTGGAATCAGAATTTGAATAGAGGCCCATCTCTCTCCAAAGGCTATGTTCTTAATTATTCCACTCTTTTTATAGAATAATAGGAGAGACCAAAATAAGCATATTAGTAGTCAGATCTTAATAAATTCTATAGCAGGTGTTGATACACAAGGACCTGAAGGCCAAATATGGATTACACCTTGTTTTTGTTCAGCCTATGAACTAAAACTGGTTTGAAACTTTTTAAATTGTTGGAAAAAATCAAAAGAAGAAAAATTTTTTGTGACTTAGGAAAATTAGATGAAATTTCAATGTCCATAAATAGTTTGATTGGAACATAGCCACGCTCATGCATTGGTCTATGGCCGCACTACGTTTTTGCACTACAATGGTAAAGTTGAGTAACTGAAACTGTAAGGCCTGCAAAGCCATATTTACGATCTGGTCCTTTATAGAAAATGTTTGCCAACCCTGTTCTGCAGTCGATATTCAGAGAGCATCCAATGAGACTATGAGGAAAAGAGAGATGGTAACATCGACCTAGGGAGGCAAGGGAAGGCTTCCAGGGGCGGCGATGTTGGCTCTGGGTAGTGAAAGAGGAGATAAAATTTTGACATTCATTCATGTATTCATTCATTCAGTAGGCATTGAGCACCTGCTGTGTGCTAGGTAATGGAGCACGAGGATGAGTAAACAATGCCTGATCACATGGAACTCACAGTCTGGGTGGGTGATGTGCAAACCTCTCCTTCCTATGCACTGTGAGGGCTCCCACCAGCAGTGGAAGGGTGTGGAAGCCACAGACTCATCTCCTGGGAAGCCACAGGAGGCTCCCCTGAGGAGGCGCCCCCAGAGCTGGACATGGGAGATTATGGAGGCCCTTGCCAGGCAGAGAAAAGGGGCTATCTGGGAAGCCTTCCTGGAGGTGAGGGCTTTTGCTCTTGGACTCACCATCCATGAGACCTACTCAGGCTAGCGAAGGAGGGCACCAGGCAGTCAAGAGGGCCTCCGCAGAGGACGCAGCCCAAACTCCCACTTCCTATCTCACAGGCAGTGAGTAGCACCCCAAGGTCACTGCCAGTTAGTGGCTGAGTTGAGGCCAATGCTATCTTTGATGACTTTGAGCACAGTAAGGGCTCCCAGGAGTAATGTGAAATCGTGAGCTTTCTGTACCTTTTCCTCCCTCTGCACACTCCAGTTCCTGGGACTTTGGGTAGAAAGATGACCAAGAAAAGCTCACCATTGCTTAATCTCCATAGGAAACTCAGCAAGAGAAGGAGCCTTAATTCTCCCAGCTTTCTCCCGCCCTCCCTCAGTGACCTGCAGAACCTCCATTTTAGCATCTTCCATCTTCTGTTGTAGATTCTTGCATTTCTGTCTCCCTTGTTAGCCTGACAACCAGTCAGGAGCAGAGACCACATTATTTATTGCTTATCTCTGATGCTAAGGAGTTGTAGATGCTCAGTTAAGATCTGTCAAATGCACTAGAATGCAATTGAAATGAATAGAGTGGACAGGATGCGATCGGATCAAATAGAAATGGAAAGGCAACAAAGATGATCTCAGAGGGACATAGGCGTCCTTCCTCCATCGAACTCAAAAGTCACAGACTCTTCCAACAGTCCTGTTTTGGATAAGTAATGAATTCATTTTGTGAGTCTTGTCTGGGAATTTATCTACAACCATATATATATATATATATGCATATATATATATATATTTTTTAATGTTATGATATCTAAGTGGACTTCCTTTATCTTTCTTGGGCAACTGCAACTACCAAAACCTTAGTTCATTATCTCTTCAGCACAGCCAGTCCCGGTCCTGCAGGCCTTCCTGTAAGCAATTACCTTCAGTATTTCTGACCCTCTTACATTCCCACCTGCTATTAGATCTGAATTTGTGTTAGTTATCCTCTGGCAGAAACTCAAGCATCTGTAACTTTCTACCTGTCCCTTCTGCCCCCCCCCCAGTCAGGTCTTATTATGTCCCCAAGAGCTTCTCATCGGACAGTCCTGCCTTGCACCCCTGTCAGCGCCGGCCCTTCCTCACAGGGCTGCCATTTGCACAACTTCGAGGAGCACCGTTTACATGGTGCTTTATCAGATTGCGAATGGTGTCTCCTGAGTTGTACAGCAGTGACCTCGGGAAGTCACCAGATTGATCTGTCACTCCCTTGCTCAAAAAAGACTGTCAAGGGCCGGCCGAGTGGTGTGATGGTTAAAGAACTGGCTTGGGATGCCAGAGGACCCCGGTTCAGATCCCACATGAGGGCCAGTGACACTGCCCTCCACAGCTAAGATGCTGAACAACAGCTCAACCTGGAGCTGGGCTGCTGTGAGTC
>NW_017731983.1:13819-26100 GCF_001890085.2 Hipposideros armiger
CTCCACAACTAGACTGAAGAACAAAACAACAGCAACTTGCCTGTTCCCCTTCCCGCAATTCCCCAATAAAAAAAAAATTAAAAAAAAAAAGACGGTCAACCCTGGGGTTTCCGTGACCCAGTGCATTTACTCTGAGCCCATTAGAGTTATTTAAAACACTCCATGAACCTGCCCTACAGCCTGTGTATCACCTCTCCCAGTTTCCCCAAACCGAGCCAGTCTCTCCAAGTACGCTATGAAACTCTTCATTTCTAAGACCTTAAGTCATCAAGTCCTACTTCCCTCTCCTGTGTTTTTAAACCAAGAGTTTCCCTCAGCCATAAACATAATCAGGCTGCTGTCATCCTTAAAAACAAAACTCTCCTTCCTCCTCCCATTCTTTTCAAGGCTCATTCTTCTTATTCATTCATTCATTCATTCATTCATTCATTCATTCATGCAATCAATATTTTTCAACACTTACTGGGTGCCAATCCCTTGTTCTAGGCACTGAGAATATATCCATCAGTGAACAAAACAGATGAGGGGCTCTGCCTTTGGGACTCTTACAAGTCCCACCAAGGAGATACCTGACATCTACAAGGAACATACTAACTTAGTAAAGAATGGAATGCATATAGATATGGGAAGGAGATACGTGGTATAAATAATAGACGAAGAGCTATTTGAGGGGAACGGGTGGGTAAGGGAAGAGCAGGTTGCAGGATTAACTAGAACAGTCAGGGGATACCTCCTCAGGCAGAGGAGATCCTTGCCAATTCTAAAGAGTCTTGTCTATATTCATCTTGTCATCACGTCTCACCTCAGCCCTTCTTCCTCAGCCCAGGGAAACCTGATCCATGAACGCTGCTTCTGACAAGTCCAACAAGGCCCTCCATATTGCCAAAGCCAGGATCACCTTACAGCACCATGGAAGCTAGAGCTCAATGCTGTTGAACGCTCAGTGCTTGATACATGTTTGTGCTATGGCCCCCAGCACAACATACGTTCTGATTTTCTTCTATTTCACCTCTGTCATCTCTTGTTTTTCTGCCCATCCCTTAAGTGATGATGGGGTGTCCAAGACCCATCCATGCCCTCAGCTCACCTCAAGCTGCGTTTCCCCTGAAAATCTCCATCCACATACATGCTATGAAACCCAAAGCTCTATTTCAGCCCTGACCTCTGGAGAGTTCTGCAAGCTCTTTTTTTTTTTTTAATGAAAGATCAGGCCACTGCTTTCCTGCCAGGAACTTTCTCTGCTTAACTAAGTTTCAGAAATCTGGAGTGTCCCCTGGCAGAGCAGGAAAAAGGCAATGGAGGCTTTGGGTTAGGGCCAGAGGTCTGGGGTAAGAGGAGGAATAGAAGAAGGCCTGTGATGGGGTTGTGGAGACCCTGGAAATATGGTCACAGGTGAAGCCCAAAAAGAGAGACCACCAGTGAGAGCTCCTTGGGAATGGGAGTGGCCATTTTTGGTGGTGGTAGCCTGTTCTGTGTGCACCCAATTCTGGAGTCATGGTAAAGGCAGGCCTAGATTGCCCTGATCAGCACAGGGTATTAGGATAGAAAGCACCCTTCTCTGCCTGCCCTGAGTTCCCGTTTTCCATGATTTCCCTGTAGGCAGCCGTGATGATGGAGGGAGCACATATGACAGTGTGGACATGCAATCATGTGACTTACTAGAAACACAAACTTGGGCAGTGACCAGGAGGAGCAGCGGGGCACCTGGACCCCAAATACCTCTCAGTCACCAAGCTCTAGTTAACTGTTTGTAGAAGACACCATTTTTGTAGAAGACACCATTTTTATCTTTTTATTTATTTTTATTTTTTTGCCAAACCATGCTGACTTTCCACAAAACCCATAATTAAAAATCATTAGCTGCACAAGGAAACAAGCCACCATGAATGAGAGTAAACAGAAACAAGAAACAATAGATATAGACCCAAAGAACCAAAGATATTGGAATAATCAGATCTTGGATACATCCCTGTCCCTGGCCCCAAGAAGGGAGAACATGATTAGTCTGAACTATCCATGGTAATTTTCCTCTTTCTGGCCATTGGCTTAGGAAGGGGCATGTGCACTCAATCAGGGCAATGAGGTATGAAAGGAAACCTTTCCTTGTGAGGAAAGACGCCCTTCCTACCTCTGGACATTGTCCTCTGCCTGTAACACCTGAAGCCACCTCAGCCATCATCGCCTGCATTCTTAGCTGTCAGAGCAGAAGGAGGGAAAGCATGTGAGTTCACGATGAGGTTGAAACCTTGGGCTGACTCACACAGTACTCCTCCACCAGGCTCCATGTCTTATTGCTCAGCCACTTTCAGTGGTTTTTGGTTGCTTGCAGCTGACAGGGCCGTCACTGCTGCACCCTTTTCCATACTATATATTCTTTCCTCTTCATGACATCCTTCTCTGTCAGCTCCACAAACTCCCCCAGATCTTCCAGCTTCTGGTGACTCCTGGTGTCCTGTGGCTTGTGGCTGCATAACTCCAACCTCTGCCTCTGTCTTCACATGGTCTTCCCTCTTCTCTCTGTATCTCTCCTTGGCCTTGTTTTTTACAAGGATACTTGTCATTGGATTTAAGACCGACTTGGACAAACCAGGATGACCTCATCTCAAGATCCTTAACTTAATTACATCTGCAAAGACCCGTTTTCCAAGTAAGCTCACATCCACACATTTTGAAAGTTAGGGTGTGGACATATATTTTGGGGGCAGCCACCATTAACTCACCACACGAGGTGTCCAGTACAAATTCTTTTATTAGGAATTGGAAAACACAGACACTGGGGGGCAATGGGCAGTCTGCCCCACGCAGGAAGATAGGCATCCCTGGAAACAACAGAACCAAGCTTTGCAGAACCAAGAGAGGAGTTGGGGAGCTGCAGGTGGCTGAGAATTTGAGCCGGCTCTAGGAACGGATTACATTGTCAGTTGCTCAGTAGCAGCACCTGCCACCACTGTGACCACTGCCGTCTATTTCTGCCCTATCCCTCCTGCCACTGCCAATTAGCACCTCAGCCTGATCCCCGGTACTACTCATAGCTCCGATGGGCTTATCCATCTCAGAATCTCTGACACCTGCCTTCTCTCTCTATGTCACAGGTGGGGATCCCTGTTGAACAGGCTCTGAGACAGAGTTTAGTGTGTTGAGGGTGTTTATTAAGATGTGCCCTTGACCTGATCACTGCACTGTACACCTGAAGCTGATGTTGTATAATGTTGTATGTCAACTATAAGTGAATATATATATATATATATATATGGTCATGGGATGTGGAGTATAGTGTGGGAGTGGAGTCAAGGGATTTGTAATAGATATGTATGATATTGGGGGGACGTGGGGCAGCGGATTGGGGGAGGGAGTTGTCACTTCGAGGGGTAAAAAGTATAACTATTGCACTGTGTTGTACAGCTGAAACTAATTCTAAAAATGTGTATTTCATAATAAAAAATAATTTTTAAAAATGTACAATACGTTTAATAAATACAACAAATATTAAAAAAAAAAGATGTGCCCTTGAGATCAAAACCTATAAAAGGGAAGGAGAGGATGCAGGACAGGCAGCAGAAGTTGAGCTGTGATGCAGGCCCAGCCACAGCCTCAGCCCCTGAGTCTGTATTTATTCTAACCTTGGTCCACTTCTCTTTCCATACAAAGTAAATAATCATGCCCTGCCCAAAGCTCTGCCCACTGGAAGGACTTTTCCTTGCCACTGCCTTCCAAGACCACCCCTACGTGGGCTGCAGTCCAACAGCCATGCCCTGCCTGCTGCCCCACACACCCAGCTGACCCATATGTGAATCAGGCTTAGCTTTTTCTTGCTCTGTCAGCTTGTCCTAAGGGGCCCTCCCACCCTATGCAGCCTGAGTGTGAGCTAAGGGAGAGGCAAGGAGCAGACAGGCGACCTGTTCGTGAAGCTTGTTTATTTTATGCCCTCCAAGCCTTTTCATGCTTCATCTCAGGAGCACCACTTCCTTCTGATGATACTCTGGGACTTCCCCACATCATGACTTGGTGTATTTGACAGAACCCAAATCATGATAGCCAGTTGTGGCTACATGGTCACAATCATGTGTCTCAATCATGTGTCTTCATGAGTGCCCTATACCATGTAAGGGATTGTCTCCCAAAAGGCGTATACTTCTCTACTGCAGATGACATGGCTTTGCCCCAGAACCCCAGGGGTCTCCATTATGATTCTGTCACTGGGGTTTGCCACGTGGCATCTTTTCCCATCGCTGACACCTCCAGTATCGTTGAGTCTGCTGAGCCATTTGGCCCAAGTGATAGAACTCCTTGCACTGTAACTCAACCTGCTACAGAGCCCTTCCCTTCTCTGGGCCCCTCTCAAATTTGGCGGCCTATTATGTGGCCACATAGGATATGTGGGCAGAGAAGTATTCCCAGGTTTGGAATATGCTCCACAGAAGCCTACCAAGCACTATGTTTTCTCCATGGTGGAACATGCAAGATGTAATACTTTGGGGCCGGCCGAGTGACTCAGTTGGTTAAGAGTTGGCTTAAGAGCGCGAGCTCTGAGCAACAGGGCCGCCAGTTCGATTCCCACGTGGGCCAGTGATGCTGTGCCCTGAGTTGTGCTGTCGCTGAGCTGCCATCAGGTGGCAGGATGGCTCAGCTGATGTAACAACAAGATTGCGTGTTTGATGGTGGGCTACGCCCACCCACAACTAAGACTGAACTCAGCACCTTGAGCTGAGCTGCCACCCGGATGGCTCAGTAGATAGAGCATGCGCTCTTAACAACAAGGCTGCTGGTTCGACTCCCGCATGGGATGGTGGCTATGCCCACCCGTAACTAAGATTGTAACACATGGCCACTGGCGCCCTCCACAACGAAGATTGAAGAACGACAACTTGGCCTGTTCCCTTCCCCAATTCCCCAACACTGTTCACCTCCCCCAATTCTCCATTAAAATCTTTAAAAATAATAATAATAATAATAATAATAATTAAAAGAAAGATGGAATACTTTGTCCTTTACTTTAGATGGAATGTCCTAGCACTCCCCGATCACTGGACACTTAAAAATGTTACTGGAGTGAAAAGCCCTGAATTTTCATGGGCTTATTTTCTACCCGCTGGAGTATATGTGTCATAAGAAGCTCTCGAATATGCCAGCCATTTATTGTTCCTCTGTTTTGATGAGTATGATGTCATTAACACAGTGAGTCAATGTGATGCTCTACAGGTGGTCCAGATAATCCAGGTGTCTTTGGATGATATCGTTACTGAGGGTGGGAGAGTCAACATCTGGCACATCAGCTGCAACTGGACCTGCTGCTGCTTGGCTGACTTTGTAATAGACCACTGTCATTCTCCAGGGACTGTATGTTTTCCTTGGGGGCCCTTAATTGGTGAATTAAATGGAGTCATGATGGTGACCACCACCCCTGCATCCTTTAGATCTTTAAGGGTGACACTAATGTCTGCCATCACCATTTGCCACTGGTGAAAGTGTTACCAGCTGAACTGCCACTTTGCGCTTTGTGCTATTGTATTTACGCTCTGCCTACCACCAGTGTTGGGCCTCACTGCCAACTAGGCAGATCCAAAACCTCATCCTGCTTTCTTGAACCACTCCTGCTGCCAATCGGCACAGGTCAGCTTTCTCAGGAAGTAGACTCTGAGACAGGTTAGTGTGTAGGGTATTTACTAAGGAGAGCCCTTGGAATCAAAAACTGTGGAAGGCTGGGGATGGGAGCAGGACGGAACAGAGCAAGTGAAACTGTGATTAAGACCCACAACGGCCCTGACTGATCCCACAATAGCCAGAGTGTTCCTTCAGAATTGTCTTGAGTTGGGCCAAGACGGCCAGGTCTTTATACTGCGTCCATTAGTTATTGTATATCCCTGTCACCTGGGAAAGGACATGACCTTGGGCAAGGTGGAGCTCTGTAGCTGAGGCTGTCCCTGAAGGGGCTGTCAGCTGAGCCTACAGCACTCCCAGCCCCTGCGGTAACAAGTCCTTCATCAATGGGGAGCCTCAGTGGTGTGTCAGTGTCCACCAGGGCGTGGTTCTCAGCTTCTGTTCCCACCACCAAATCCTTACTCTTTCACCAAGTCTCTTATGTTCAAGTTCACAGAAGAGGATCAGGCTCAGCTAATCCAAGCATCACAGATAGATAGCCAGCTGTGGGTGAGGATGGCTTTAGAAAAGGTTGGGTAGAGGGATTGGTGCCGAGGTCTGGCCTCCCTGGTGCTCCTATCCATATAATGGAGACATCCACACCTAGTTTTCATAGCGCTGTTGGAGAAAGTCAATGAAATTGCCTATGTACATGACTAGTATATAGGAGGCATGACATTAGTGTAAGCTTTCTTATCCTGTTCTTTCTCTTCACCCTGAAAACAGGAACATTTAATTTCAACTCATTTCCTTCATTTCAACTCAGTTCAACTCAACAAACACGCAATGTGGCAACCAAGGTCTGTTGTTTACTCTGTGGGTTTCGTTAGCCATCTCCAAAATCACCCCCAATGGGTCCCATCTCCTGAATTCACATTCATGTTGTCCCATGCTACACTGTGCCAGAGTCGGTCTGTGTGACCAATAGGACAGACGATTGCATGTCATTTCTGATACTAGGTTATAAAAGACACTGCTGATTCCATCTTGGCTCTTTCTGTCTCTCTGGGAAGCTATGAGAATTTCAAGCAGAGGAGTGATATGATCAGATTTACTTTTTGAACAGAGAGCTTAGGCTGCCATGCTGAGCATAGACAAGACAGGGACATAGCCGAGCGGGCTGTCAACAGAAGGAAGATGACACTGGTTGGGACTTCGGTGGTGACAGTAGGAAGAGAAGAGTGGATAGATTCTAGACATATTTAAAGAGTCTGGTGATGACATTATCATGTTGCCCTATGGAGGTAGCCACCAGGTGCTTCCTTGTACAGCTAGCTGTACACGTGTGCACGAATGACAAGAGCAGGTCTTGGGAAGATGAGACCCCCGAGGGCAGTTGCTATGAGCCTTGCACCTGGAAAATGTTCTTTCAGGAAGGGACTAGTGTTCTTGGGGAGTTGGTCTGACTTCCTGGAGAATTTATGTTTTGAGCCCTCTGGATTCCACCCCCCATCACTGGACCATCTCAGTGGCTTTGCTCTGGACCACTAGCTCTTCCAAGGCCAGAAAAGTGACCAACACACATCCCTCACTGGCCTGGGTGTCCTGAGCCAAAAAGGGGGAACTATAAAGGAGGCCCTGAAACCACCTTCTGTTTTTCAAGGGTGGGCCAAGGTGGTGAAGGCGATACCAAGAACCGAACTGTGTGGTTTGGAGTCATGAGGAAGATAAGGGCCTGTCAGCATTTCATCTGTGCAGAGACAGATAAAGCAACTGTTCTCATGTGAGGAGTTACAGGAAAATCCCTACCTGATGAAACCCTCCCTCCTGAGAGTTGTGTCTGTCTCACAAGGTCTCCAGGGAGGAGAGTTCAGAGCCAGGAGACTTCAGTGGCAGGCAGCAGTTGCCCAAGGAGAGGGATGTCCTCACCCCAGGCTGATTACAGTGACAGGAAAAGCAGGTTTGTTCTGCGGGCCAGGGCCTAGGAGCACCAGGTGCAAGGTTAGGGAGCCAGCTGGGGAGGAGCGGAACAAGGCAGGCCTTCATCTTGAGCTTTAAAAAGTTTTTTTTAAGACTTTATTATTTTTTTTAGAGAAAAATTTACAGCAAAATTGAGAGGAAGGTGCAGAGATTTCTCATATACTCCCTCCCCGACACACATGCACAGGCTCCCTCACCATCACCACCAGCATCTTGCACCAGAGTGGTACATTTGTTACAACTGATGAGCCTACATTCACACCTCGTTACCACCCAAAGCCCACAGACCACATTAAGATTCGCTTAGTGTTGTACGTTCCATAGTTTGGACAAATGCATAATGACGTGTGTCCACCATTACAGTATCATACAGAATAGTTTCACTGCCTTGTAAATCCTGTGCTCTGTTCATCCCTTCCTCCCCCTTAACGCCTGGCAACCACTGATCTGTTTACTGTCTGTATAGTTTTGCCCTTTCCAAAACGTCACAGAGTTGAAATCATTCAGTATGTAGCCTTTACAAACCGGTTTCTCTCTTAGTAACTTGCAGTTAAGGCTTTGCTGTTTCTTTTCACAGCTTAATAGCTCATTTCCTTTTAGTACTGAATAATATTATCTGGATAAACCACAGTTAATTTATCCATTCACCCACTGCAGGATGTCTTGTTGGCTTCCAAGAGTTGGCAATTATAAATGAAGCTGCTATAAACATCCCTGTGCAGGTTGTTTTGTGGACTTAAGTTTTTAGCTCCTTTGGAAGAAACCATTAAACTGTCTTCCAAAGTGGCCGCACCATGTTCCATTCTCACCAGCGATGAATGAGAGTTCCTGTCGCTTCATGTCCTCACCAGCATTTGGTGATGTCAGTGTTCTGGATTTTGACCATTCTAATAGGTGTGTACTGGCATCTCTGAATGTTTTGGATAATAGTCCTTTATCAGATGTGTCTTGACATTATTGTTCATAGAGCAGAAGTTTATAATTTTAATGAAGTCCAGCTTATCAATGGTTTCTTTTGTGGATCGTGTCTTTGGTGTTACATCTAAAAAGTCATGTCAGGTATACAGTGTCAGCTTCTGTACTGTACACCTAAAGCTGAATACTATTGAACCTCAACTATAATTATATATATATATATATATTTATTTATTTATATATATAATTATATATATAAATATATATGGTCACAGGATGTGGAGTACAGCATAGGGAATAGAGTCAATGGAATTGTAACAGCTATAAACTCTGTCAGAGGGGTAGTAGATTGGGAGAGGGTATTATCACTTTGCAAGGGGTATAAATGTCTAACTATTACATTGTCTTGTACACCTGGAACTAATTTTACAAATAAAAAAGTAAAAAGTCATGTCACACCCAAAGTCCTCTAGGTTTTCTCCTATGTTATCTTCTAGGAGTTTAATAGTTTTGCATTTTATATTTAGGTCTATGTTTACTTTGAGTTAATTTTTGTGAAGAGTGTAAAGTCTGTGTCTGGATTCATTGTTTTACATGTGGATGTCTGGTTGTTCCAGCACCTTCTATTGAAAAGACTATCTTTGCTCCATTGTGTTGCCTTTACCCCTTTCTCCAAGTTCAGTGGATTAGACTTATGTGAGTCATTTCTGGGCTCTCGGTTCTGTTCCGTTGTTCTGTTTGTCTATCCTTTGACTGACACCACACTGTCTTAATTGCTGCAGCTTTATAGTAAGTCACATCAGGCAGCGTACGTCTTCCAAGTTTGTTCTTCTTCAATATTGTGTTGGCTATTCTGGGTCTTTTGCTTTTCCATATTAACTTCCGAATCAGTGTGTTGATATCCACAAAATAACTTCCTGTGAGTTTGATTGGGATTGTGTCGAATTGATAGATTAAGTTGGGAAGAACTGACATCTTGACAGTATTGAGTCCCACACCGTCGGCAGGATCTGTCCAGGACTCATGGAGTTCTCAGACTCGGTTCCTAATTTCAAACATATCTCCCCTGAGGCCCTGCATCAGATCCTGCTTCTCTCTAGGCTGTTGTTTTAGTCAGATCTCTATCTCTAGACTGCTGTCTCTCTGTTGCATAATTTGATTCCTTTGAATTGATAATTTGAGTAGAACAGAGGAAGTGGTAAACATGTGTCTTGGAGTGATTAGTATGGGAGAAGGGCACATGTGGTCTCTCACGCCCTACTGCCTCAGGTGATGGGGCAGGGGGAGATTGGGTTCTGGGGAGGAGAGCTGAGTAGATTCAGAGTGCGTGGGGTCATCAGCCCTGGGGTCCAGGCTGCCTCCCATCTGGGTTCTGCCCCAGGGACTTGACCCCCAGCACTGTTCCCTCCTTTCAGCCTGGCCAGTGGGGTGGCCCTCGATGCAATGGGTTCTCTTGTAGGCTCCAGAAATTCTCCGCAGCACCGGCTACTCCCTCTGCAGCCTCAGATGTTCTTCTACTTCAGCACCCACTAAGGCCTCAAAACTGCCACAGGGCATTTGACATTCTTGGGGTTTTTGTTTTCCTACTTATTACAAAATAAAACTTGACTGGAATCATCTGGTTAATGGAGGGAAGTCACAAAGTTTCTGGAACTTCCATGGACCTTACTCTGCACAGAATGGTCAGTGGTGCTCAGTGATGCTTACTCTGCTCTGAAGGCCTTGGGGGGAGGGGAGGACCTCCTGTCCTTTTATTTCTAAGAGGAGCAACGCTCAATACTGCCTGAGAGAGCAGGCCCTGAGGAGGTCTTAAGCCTTAGTTCACTCCCCACGAGGCACTAAACTACCAAGAGTGGAAGACAGGGCAGCTGGAATTGGTTACCACCTTCCCCAAGAGACCTTCAGGGCCAGACCTAGCACGTTGACTTCCTGGGTCACCCCAGTCACTGCCAGAGTCCAGATCCCCAAGGCCTCCCCCATGACCCAGAACTTTATTCCAGAGTACTCTGTATGCTTCTTAACCAGACCCTTTATCCGATCCCTCGGTCTTCCCAAACGCTTCTCTGTACTCATGGGACTCATGGGACTCATGACCATCCAGCTCGCTAATCTCTGCTCTGACTGTTCCCTTCATTATTGTTAAGAGTTGAATTGCACCCTCACCCCCAAATTCATATGTTTGCTAAGTCCTAACCCTCACTACCTCAAATATGATGTTGTTTGGAGTCATTACAGAAGTAGTCAAGTTAAAATGAGGTTATTATGGATCAAATGAGGTCAAAACGAACCCGTATGGCAATGTAACTGGTATCCTTATAAAAAGAGGACATTTGGAGACAGACAGACATACAGAGAGAACACCATGTGACATGAGTGTGACTGCCTACAAGCCGAGGAGAGAGGCTGGAGACCCTTCCCTCACAGCCCTCAGAAGCAACCAACACTGCCAGCACCTTGATTTTAGACTTCTGGCCTCCAGAACCGAGACAGGAAATTTTAGTTGCTTCAACAGCCCGTCTGCGGCACTGTGTTAAGGCAGCCCCTGGAAACGGGTGCACCTTTCTAGCTCAGCCCACAAACCTGCCCTCCCCGGAGGACACAGCTTCTCTATGTCTCTCTCCAGTGGAGGATGCTTTTCTCCCATTCCCGCCTTCTAAAAACTCAGCTCTTTTGAAATTCATGGCATCAGACTCTGTCCCTCCCCCCACCCACCTCTCCCTTCCATGTTGGTGGCATCTACTGACACTCTAGTCAACTCCCATCAATCACAGCTGACCTGAGCACCTGGCTCACTGTCTCCTTCCCTCACTCCTTGGGCTGTCCTTTCATGTGACTGAGACATCCAGTGCCTCAGCCTCTTGGTCACTCATCGCATTAGTGGCAGAGCTGTGGCCCAGAGCCTGTTTCTTTCCATAACATCACAGCCAACAGGTGAAGCACACGGATTCTGGAGTCAGCCCACCTGGGGCTGATTTCTGGTCCTGTCACCTAGAGCTCTGAGTCCTTGGGCAAGTCTTTCAACTTCTCTGGGTATCAATGTCTGTATGTATAAAGTGAGGATAATACTAGTATCTATTTTATGGGATTGCTTTGAAGACTAAACGAGAAAATACAAATAAGGAACTATGAGGTACATAAGAAACTTATAACAAATGATAGTATTAGGATCAGAATTAGTATTAGTAGTAGCATTAGTATTAGTATTAACATTACTATTAGTATATCCTGGAAACAAGAGCAGTCTAGCAGGTAGAACTTTATAACCCAAGAGGCGGGGAGCACGGTGAGAGGACACACCAAGGAATCGTTTACTTGATTACTTTATAAACTGGTGGTGAAATCAGGTCTAGAACACAGGCTTTTTAAGTCCCAGACAATGACAATAGAATACATACAATTAACTTATCTTTATTGTACAAATCATGGTCTAATTCAGAGACAAAAATCACACCAGTTACTTAACCAGAGAGAACTTTATATAAAGAATTGTTAAGCAAGTATAAAATTAACTAGGTAACTAAAAGCTTAAAGAAAGAGAGAAAGAGACCGTTAAGATGTCATGGAGGTGGGCCGGCCGAGTGGCGCGATGGTTGAGAACTGGCTTGGGACGCCAGAGGGCCCCGATTCGGATCCCACATATGAGGGCCAGTGACACTGCCCT
This sequence comes from Hipposideros armiger, assembly GCF_001890085.2. Taxonomy (NCBI): domain Eukaryota; kingdom Metazoa; phylum Chordata; class Mammalia; order Chiroptera; family Hipposideridae; genus Hipposideros; species Hipposideros armiger. Next base: position 25,953 of record NW_017731983.1, read on the forward strand.
CCACAGCTAAGATACTGAACAACAGCTCACCCTGGAGCTGGGCTGCCGTGAGTCACTGGCTACGGCGTAGGCTGCAGCCCTTGTGGCAGTGGGTTGCCATGGGCTACCGTGTGTAGCCAGCAGCCAGCGTGAGCGGCCAGCTGCTGCA
>NW_017731983.1:26232-68749 GCF_001890085.2 Hipposideros armiger
GAAGCAATGTCCTCCACAACTAGATTGAGGAACAAAACGACAGCAACTTGTCTGTTCCCCTTCCCCCAATTCCCCAGCACCGTTCCCATCCCCCCAATTCCTCAATAAAAATCTTAAAAAAAAAAAGAGTTGGCTTGGGAGTGCGAGCTCTGAGCAGCAGGGCCACCGGTTCGTTTCCCACATGAGGGCCAGTGACGCTGCATCCTCTACAGCTAAGATGGTGAACAACAGCTCGACCTGGAGCTGGGCTGCCGTGAGTGGCCTGTGATGGCGTAGGCTACAGTGGGGCTGCAGTGGACTGCCAGTGAGAGCCTCCGTGAGCTGCTGTGAGCAGCCGTCCAGTGGCCAGCGACTGGCTGCCTCACCTGGGAAGAATACAATGATAATACCAACATGGGCCAGTGAAGCCTCCACAACTAGACTGAAGAACAAAAGGACAGCAACTTGTCTGTTCCTCTTCCCCAATTCCCCAATGCTGCTCCCCTCCCCCAATTCCCCAATAAAATCTTAAAAAAATAAAAAAGATGTCATGGAGGAAGCAACTGAAGGAAGCAGCTACCAGCTCTAGGGCTGGGGAAGGGGGAGGAAGTTTGGAATTATAACAACTTAAAACTTGAAAGGAGGGACCCCAGAGAGGTGGAAGGCAGGCCTCTGGTTGCCCAGGTTTCTGAGATTATAGGACTTTAAGATCTGTAAGAGCTCAGGTGGCTACTCCAAACCCTCACTTCCGGGCAGAAAAGACATAAGCCCTGGATCCAAATCACCAAACATCCCAACTGGTGTTATTTGGGTCTAAGCGCACATTGTTTAAATGTCAAATGGGTGAACAAGTCAATCGTGCCTTACAGGAAACCTACTGAATTCTTGTAAGGCACGAGAGGAAAAGAACACAGCTTATAAATGGCCACTTAACAGTAATACTGTGTCACAAACCACAGTTCCTGGATGATTCCATGTGTGTGGAGCGGGAAGGGGGCTGGGGTGGGGGAGGGCAGCGCTCTCCTATAGGAATTGTTACAGGGCTGGTTGGGTGGGGAGGTGGCAAAGTGTGACCAAGGTGCCTGTGATTCCCTCCAGACTCCAGCTGGCCTTCACAACCCAGGTTCCCTGCCACGCCACCGTCCCCAGCTCAAATGCTCCGATTCTTGTTAAAGCTCAGTGACTTCTTTGTAAGTGGGCCTCTTTTTCTAAGAGTCTGCATTTCTTGAGTGGGTGCTGTGTGCCAGTCAATATGCAAGGTGTATTTCTTCATTTTGCTTCCCCTCTTCACAGCAGCCTCCAAGTGGGCAGCCACCTCCCTTTTCTTTCTAACAGGAAGTCCCCGCTTCACCCTCCCACGCCCAGCCCAGCTCTACCGGCCTTTTCTTCCTTTAGTCCCATTCCTCCTTGGCTCTAATGACAAGCTTCCAAGCCAAGGCTATTTTAAGGGTTTACTGCATTTGCTTGTGGGGAAATGGAACATTAACCAGAACTTTAAAGGTGGAAAGTCCCAGACTTTTCAGCCTGGGAAGAGCGCTCCAGGTCCCTCCCCCGTGACAATGCTAAGCTCCTGCCTCAGCCTTTCTTTTCCAAGGCCACGCTCAACCATCCACAACCTCACCCAGCCCTAATTTCAGGAAAGCCTCACTGCCATCACATCCATGGGCCAGAATTGTCGAGAAAACATATTGAGGTCACGTTCGCAGACTGCCTGTTGCAGTCTTGGGCACAACAAAGAATAGAAGTCATTCCTTTTCAGAAATACCAGCGTCATCCAATCACGGCAGACTAGGGCAATGTCACCCCCTGGCCTCTGCCCTGCCCCTTTTAGAGCCAGGAAAGAAAGAATTGATCGGTGTCACTTAATATCTCCAAATGTGAGGAGTGATCCAAGGCAGGGAGGGAGCGAATGCACTCTTAATGTAATAGGTCAAAATAATTCATTCACACACAATGAAGCCAAAGTTCTGAAATCTGGAAAATAGGAATCTCCCACGGAAACTGACTTTTAAACTTTGAATCCCTATTATATCTTTCATGTCATATTCGATACATAGAAAAGAATATGTGTAACATATATGTAAGCTACAAAGTGCAATATAACAAACAGCTGTAAACCCACCACTCACACCCACTAGAACACATCACCATCATTCGTATCTACCTGTGTCTTCCCTCCCTCCCAGAAGTAACCACTTCCCTGAATTTTGTGTTTGCTACTTTTTGTTCATAGTTTTTGAGATTTATAAAAATACAGTCATAACTTCTGAGACTTGATATTTTTCATTCAATTATGTTTCCAAAAATCGCTCATGTCGTCATGTGTGTTTCACCGTTGTATTATAATCCATGAAAGAACCCACTGTTCTCCTGGAGTGTTTGGGTTGTTTACATTAGTGGGGGGATTTTGCAAAGAGAGCTGCCATGAATATTCTTGCTTATGTCTCCTGGTCCCATGTAAGAGTTACTTGTTGGGTCATGAAATGCACGATTGTTCGACTTCACAAAATAATGGCAAATGGTTTTCCAAAAAGGTTGAGTTAATTTACTTTCCTCTTATTATGACTGAACATCTTTTCATGTATTTATTGGCCATTTATTTTCTCTGCTTCGGTGGAATACTTGCTCATGTTTTTTTGCTCATTCTTAATATAATTGTCTGTGTTTTTCTTGTTGATATGTGGGAGTTCTTTATACTAGTTTTTTGTCAATTATATGTCTTGCAAATACCTCCTAGTTTTGGGCTTATCTTCTCCCTTGTATCTTTTCATGAACAGGACTTCTCAAGCTTAATGTAGTCAAATTTATTAATATTTATTTACTTTTGGTTTTAAGAGATCCTATCCTATCTCAAGATTAGGTAGATAGTAGCCTATGTCTCTTCTCTAAGTGTTGCTTCTCCTTCTTATGACTTAATACATCTAAATTGCCTTTTGGGATGGTTTGAATTAGGGATCGAGTCTCATTGTTTTATGCTCCATAGGGTTCAACAATTTGCCCAAACACCATTCTTTGATTTTGTTCCTCCTTTCCCTGACTGATCTGCAAAGCTACCTCTATCATAGCAAACACCATGCATATCAAATAGTCATGGAATTTCTGGGCTCTCTCTTCTGCTCTATTGCAGAATTGTCAATCCCTGTGCCAATAGTCCTCTGTTTTCATTTTCATAGCTTTATAATAACAAGTCTTGCTATCTGAAGGGCATGTTTTATCATTTTCTTATTCAGGAGAACATTGGCTATTCCAATTCCTTTAGTCTTCAATATACACTTCAGAATAAGTTTATGAAACTCTAAATAGGCCAAAAAAAATCCCAAAATTATTGGACTGTTTTTTCTAATTGCATTAAACCTATGAATATCTGTAGCTCACTGGGGAAGGCTGACATCTTCATATATTAGATTCCTATCCATGAACATCGGTTGTCTTTCGATTGATTTTGGTCTTCTTTAATCTTTCAGTTGAACTTCATCATTTTATACATACCCGTCTTGCACACCTTCAGTTAGGTTTATTTCCAAGTATTTTAAAAGATTTTATTGATGCTGTAAAATTCTTTCAAATTGTTTATTGTTGGTGTATAGAAAGGCAATCAACTTTTAGCATTAGTAGAATCTGTCACATAAACTCTATTATCTAACTAAACTTTATTATCACGTCTACTAATTTGCCTGCACACTCTGTCTGTGTGCATAATTATATCTGTGTAGATAATTATATCAACTGTGAATAATGACCGATAGGCTTTTGCCTTCCAATCCTTATACTTCCGTTTCTTTCTATTGCCGTACTGACCTCGCTAGGACCTCCAGTTTTGAAAAGATGGGCAGGAATGGGCATTCTTGACTTCTTCCTGCTTTTTTTTTTAAAGGAGCTGCTATTACTATTCTAATATTTTTTTATTAAAGATGATGTTCACCATAGATTTTTTTGAAGACAGCCTTTGTCAGGCTGAGGAAGTCTCCTTATTCCCAGTATACTAAGGTGTGTGTGTGTGTGTGTGTGTGTGTGTGTGTGTGTGTGTGTGTAATTTAATCATGAATGGATCTCTAATTGTATTAATTTTTTTCTCACATCTGTTGGGATGACCCTATAGTTTTTCTCCTTTAATGTCTTATGCTGTGGTGAATATTTGTAAATATTTAAATGCTAAACCTCCCTTGTATGTCTGGCTTAAACCCAGTGTAGGCATTTGTGTTACTTTTTTGTACCCTGCTAGATTTAATCTGCTAAAATGTTTACTTATGTTCATATATGTGATTGGCTTATGCTTTTTATTGTTTATACTATTTTTGTCTGTTTGGGCATCAAGAGTATTCTGGCTGCATAGATGAGTGGGAAGCATTTTTGTCTTCTATATTCTGGAAGGTTTTGTTTTGGTTTTGGTTTTTTTTTTTTTTGGTCTTATTAACATGATCTGTTCCTTGAATGTTTGGTAGAATTTGCCTGGTGAGGCGCAATACTTCTGTTTCAATTTATTTAACAGGTTTTTTTTCTTCCTTCTTTCTATCTTCATCAGTCCTGCCAGAGTCTTTCCAAAGAAGCCATTGTTTTTTTGCTTTGTTCATCTTTTTCTATTGTATTTGTTGTTGTTAACATTGAGTTCTATGTTTAACATTATTATCACTTCCTCCTACTCTGCTCGAGGTAATTCTAGTGTTCCTTTTTTCTTTACTTCTGCTATTGGAAGCTTAATCTGTTCATTTCTGTCTATTTTTCTTTTTATGCACTTTGTGTATGGTTATATTTGACAGTTAACATTTTTTTAATCCTCATACATTTAGAAATGTAAAAGCACACTTCTAAGTAACTGATAGTTCAAAGTATATGATTGCAATTGAATTTGAAGAACATTTATGACTGAATGACAATGGGACATATCAAAGTCACATTTTAAAAAATTGGAGCCCTTTGGAGCTCCTTGTGCCCCTGAGCCAGCAGGCAGAGAAAGGAATCCCTGTAGCAACTGGGGCTATTGATGCCTGTTACCAGGGTCAGGGAGAGGGGAGATTAACTTGCTGCTACACAAAGGAGGCAGTGTCTGGAACTACAGTGATTCATGTGGGTACCTCTTAGTATTTTCTTACCCACTAGTCCTGGTCAATGAAATACTGAGGCAACCCAATAAAGATAAGACGTCCCAAAACTCAGATCCCATAGGAATAAAGTCTTGGGTCACCCTACCAAATAAGGACCCTTATGTTGCCAACATGCTGGCCAAGGGTACGAGAACGCGAAATGCGTGGCAGGAGGAAATAGTTTGAACTACCAATTTAGGACCTGTGACCAGCTGACGATCCAGGGACTGGTACAGACATGTCCATATTATTTTAACCATCACCCCTCCCACTGTTTTATAGAAAGACTACTTGTGGCAGCGAACATTTTAGGTTTTAGTTATGAGTATGTCAGGGTTGATAGTGCCTTACAATGATATTGTAGCTGATTATACTTCTCATGTTCCCTGTGTAGGGAACATGGACTTTTCATTGGGATGAAGGAGAAGAGTAGACGTCTAGGGGCAAAGTGGGTGGATTGTGCCAGATGTCTTCATTTGCCTGTTCCTGAGTACTCTACACTCTTCTCCTCCCTGCTCTCTGACCTAGGAAGTTGACCTGGGTGGAGTATAGCAGACCAGCCTCTGACTTCCAATTCAGCTTGGCAGTGGGGAAATCCTCCCTCTCTCCCCAGAGAGTCAGAAGGAAGAAGGGGGGGGGTATTTATTTCTCCAGTCCGCTCCTTGCAGGGTTACTTTGGGTCAAATATGTCCACCAAGCAAAGGTCCCTGGTCCTCTCCATGTGGCCCTCTCTATTCAACTCTCCCCTTCCAGATTTTATAAACACTTCCTCTCTTTATTCTTATGGACCCAGGAATGTAACAGGTCTATCGTCCTGTCTCTGGGATATCGAGTTATGCTTTGTTGCTTTCCTACACACTGCCTTCATCTTCATAAGTAGTTCCTTTATTAAATCAAACCCTCATTGAATTATCTTAATTTGAGAATGCCATGGTTTTTACATTGGATGATGGGTCAAGAACAGTTTTCTCAAATGAAGCAGCAGCATTGCAATTGATTCTTTTTTTCATGACCTCTTCCAGGGGTATATCCCATTAACTTAGATTTCCACCTACGAAGTCTATTTCTAATTAGGTCATTTGCCATTACCTTCTACTCACTATTAATAGCAAATTGTTCAAGGCCTTTAATTAACTGATCACAAATAGTCACCATATTATCAGTGCGAATGTTTTCATCTGTGTTCATTACGTCATCACTATTATCATGATTACCAGTCAATTCTTATCTGTATTTAACAACCACTTCAGCATTTTCCTGTCATGCGAGGAATAAACAATAGATGAATCATGGAGTTCAACATTTCCCTGAAGTCAGCTCCTCTAACTTATTTACGCTTTCAGCTAATCAACTTTTTGTGCAAGAGTAAAGTTTTGTATTATCATCTTTTCACCAGTCACGAAAAAGTCTTCAAAGTCCTTATGGGCAGGTTCATTTTTCAAGCATCACTATAGACAGAGTCTGTGCCAAGCATTTGTGAAGATTGATTTATCAACATCATTCCAAACACTGGCAACAGCGTAAATGACATTCTTAAGATTGAACTCTTCCTGGAAGTCATGGAGTGCAGGTTCTCTGATTGTAGCAAATGCACAGTCTGAAAAAAGTGTATATCCTTGCTCTAAAATTTGTTGTATGCAGGCTTTAATATACATATCCCCCTGGGGAGAAAGAAAGGCTGAAACACTGCTTTCACGGGAAGTTACAGAAGGAGATGTATATAGCAGTTTTACAGGAAAGACATAACATCTTACAATTTTTTCTCCAGCCCAGAATGCCTGCAATGCATTTGTACCAGTGATGGAAAGTGGTTATTCATGGGTGAGAAAACATGTCTCTGGTTACGCATGTATCTTATTTGCATCACAATGGACAGGAAATTGCATAGACCCTTCAAAGATGGCACAGGAACCATGTGTGTACGTACCTGCAGCATTTGGCTTACCAAGAACTGTAAACAGGGTGGAACCAATGGGTGAGACCCTCATCAGCCATTCCGAAGAGCAGTTTTAGTCCTGCTGTTAATTGATTACATCAACGTTTTCATCAGATAATATCATAGCAAATCCACAGAGGCAATTTTCAGCAGTTTCATTATCAGCTAAAGCTTTTTCACCTCCAATGTTGACATTTTGTTTGGGTATACACGAAATAAAAAATCGTTCCCCAAAGCAACAAAATATAGAAGAACAGAGAGGCAAGTGTGGCTGGTAAGCATAACTATTTAGTTTAGGGTCAAGAACGGCCACTAAATGTGTTTTGGTGTCAAGTTTACGCAAAAATAGACTTGGAGTCTGTGTGGACTCCCTCCCTTCCTCCCACCAAGCTGTCTTCTGCTTAGTGGTTGCCAGGAATATTTTTTTCTATGTCTTTACTTTCAATGTTTCCATGTCCTTAGATTTTATGTGTCTTTCATGTGTGTGACACTTACATGGACTTGTTTTTTTTTTTAATCCAATCCGACAATCTTTTAATTGGTGCATTGAGTCCATATATATTTACAGTATCAAAATTATTGGTATATCTAGGCTTATTGTTACCAGCTGGTCTTTTGAATTCGACTTGTTTTTTTCTTTTCTCTTGTCTCTTTTTAATTGATTTCTTTTTTTCTTATCCATTTTGATTTAGGTATTGGGAAATACATATGTTCTGTTTCTATTCTTTGAATGATTTTCATTGAAATTTTACCATGCACATTTAATTTAGCAAAGCCTAACAGTTAACAATTTCTAACTCTGCTTATGAATAGCATCAGCAACTTGGAATACTTTCATTCCACCTCTGCCAGTGCAGTACTCTTATTATGCAATATTTTAGTTCTGTTCTTTTTTTAACCTGACAAATTAGACACTATAATTGCTTTATGTTCTGAATGTTTGTTTGAATATATATGGCTGTGCATCAGTCAGGGTTTCATCAGAGAAGCAGAATCATTAGAAAACATATAAAAACAAACTTGCTGTGAGGGTTCAATCTTCCTCAATGGTGGGAGCTGGTTAAACCATTGATAGGATACTTGCGTCTGCATCAGGTCTGCCAGGCAGGCAGTCAAAAATGGAAGATGCTTGTGAAGTGAGAGGAGCACAGACAAACTGGGGCTGCAGGTATGAGCTGGCACCACAAAGACAGACTGACCCGTCAGTCCCTCACCACCTCTAAGGCTCCAAGGAGGGAGACCTGCAGAAGAAACTGACGTTCTTTGTCATGGAGCTAAACACACAGCTGGCCCAGGAGAAGGACAATCCACAGGAGCTGGGACCTGATAGAGAGGGTGTTACTGAGCAGTCTGCTGATTCACGTAAGTGTTGCTCTTCTGTGGCGATGTCAACTTTGTCTCACTTCTCTGAAGACCTTCTCTTTGACTTTTGTGTTCTGAAGTTTCAGAATGGGAACCAGCAGACAAGCAACCATGTGCATGAGCTGGAACAGCATCTTATCTGAACTGAAAGAAGGCTGGTTGCTGCTTCACATTTGCCTTCCTAAGCTGTTATGAAACGTGTCTGAGCACCTATGCTGATCTGGACCCACACAGGGAAGGAAGTTCTTGGAAATCTAGTTCCAGCTTAGCTAAGTCAACACCATGCAAATCCACCACAAGGCTTACCATTGTCTTGGTTTATTATTTGTTCCAGCATCTCAGACTATCCCTCAAGGACCATTTTCCTTCTTCATGAAAAATGGACTTTAAAGACACTTTTAGTTCAGGTATGTTGGTGGCAAGTTCTCAGTTTTTATCTCTAGATGTCTTCATTTCACTCTCACTAATGAAAGATGATTTCATATAATTCTTGATTGAAAGTTATTTTGTCTCAAAAATTCGAAGCTATAATTACATTGACTTTGGCTTCCATGGGTGCCATTCAGAAATCCACTTACCATTCTAACTGTTGTTATTTTGTAGGGATCTCAGCTCTCTCTGACTGCTTTGAAGATCTTCTCTTTGTCTTCGGTGTTTTGTGGTTGTTGTAGCCAGTTGTGCACCACTTCTTATTTGCCCTGCTTACCCTGGTATGCTTCTAATAGCCATAGATTTAAGTTTTTTATCACTTTTAAAATACTGCATCTGCCATCTATTTAAATATGTTTCTTCTCAGTTCTCTATATTTTCTTTTTTTGAGGTTTTGATTTTAAAAGAACTCTCATTCTGTTGTTCATATCTCTTAATTTCATTTTCATATTCTCCAACTACTTGTGTTATATTTTGGGTAATTTCTTTGGTTTTATCTTCCAATTCACTACTGTTCTCTTCACCTGTGTGTAATATACTCTCTAACTCATCCACCAAGTTTTTTGTTTCAATAGATACACACACACACACACACACACACACACACACACACACACACACACCTCTATACATATGTATATGTAAATATAGTATCATTCTATCATTCTCTTACAAATCTAACTGGTCATTCTCTATAACTCATTCGTTGTTATGATTTTTTTCTTTATTTCTTTAAACTTTTAAGTCATATAGTTCAAAAATCCACAGTCCCTGGGGCTCTAAAGCTATTGTTTGTTGTCACTGCCTATTCTCCCTCACAGAGATTTGGTCATCTTTGACAATGAGCCTTCTGCTTCATCTTAGTCTGAGTGACTCCCATCATCCTAAACTGGGGACACGTTACTCCAAAGGGGACAATTTTCTGCTTCTGCTTGGACCCAGGGATGCCACTTTCCCAGAGCCACCTCACCTCTCACCTTCAGGGCCTTGACCAAACATAGAAGCCCCTGGTCCAGAATCCCCATTTTGACAGCAGCACTGCTTCTGTATTCCAGAACAACGCTAAAATAGGGCCAAATGGATTCTGGCCCCAACTAACGGGTGGGGGTTGGGGGAGGGTCATTGGAGAACCCCACTATTTCTTGTGAGGATTTTGATTCTTTGGGGAGTGTGTCCTGTTTAGGGTCTAGTTGTTTTGTGGCACCCGGGCCCCTCAATGAATCTGCTCAGGCCAATGTTAGAAGCCAAACAATTGGGTTCGTGTGAACAGACGGTTGCAATTTTTCTTAATGGATGTTTTCTCGGATGTCCCTTCACTGCCCCAGGGACACCGATGGCTCAGGGGACTGTATTATAGACCCTGTAGTCATCCTCCTGGGTGACGTGCAGCTTCCAGGGGAAGAGGTGCTTCTGAGAGGGGAGAGCTTGGGCCTGCCTCATCATGAGCCGCACGTCCTCATCAGAGAGCAGCCGAATCAGGTCACCATCAGCATCCCGGTAATTTAAGGCGATGTCCTCTCTCTGGAACTCCCGCCTGGGTGGGAAAGTTCAAGGTGAATGAAAATTCCAGAAGGCTTAGGGCTAAGCATGGGGGCAAGGAGCAGGCAGAGAGAGTTTTAGGGCCTGGACCTAAAAATCAGAAGACGTCAGAGCTTGACACAGGTCTTATCACCTGACTGATCCAACCTACCACTGTGCAGATGGAGAAACTGAGACCTACGGCAGGAGTGGGGACTTTCATACTAAATTAGTGGCACAGCCTAAAATGCCTTGTGTATAAATGTGATGAACACGTAAGAACTGTCATGGGAAGAGGGGTGCACAGAGTAGGGCAGAATAAAGCCCCTGAGAGGCACCTGGGAGCAGCTATTGAGAACCCTCTAAGGCAGCGGTTCCCAACCTGTGGGTCGCGACCCCTTTGGGGGTCAAACGACACTTTCACAGGGGTCACTGGTTACTCGTATGTGGGTGTATCTGCATGTGGGCCTGGAGACGGGTAGAGGAGCGGTGTCTCGGTTCCTAAGACCATCGAAAAGATGTGTTTTCCGATGGTCTTAGGCGACCCCTGTGAAAGGTTGAGAACCGCTGCTAAGGACTGGAACTGTCCGATGTGGGGTGAGGTAGGTGGGCATTCCTCCACCAGGCTGGCAAAAAAAAAGAAAGTGATCCAACTTTTCCATGAGTAATTAGACAAAATGGCTCAGGAGCCTAACAGACTTGCAAACACCTTGATCCCCTCATTCCACTTCTAGAAAATCATCCTAAGGAAATAATCAGGCCAGTCACCAAACATGTGAATCACAGCATTAGTTATGGTGATAAAAATGGAAGGGTAACTTAAATTGCCAACAAAAGGGGATGACCATTAATTTTGATGCATGCACAGAATGATACCGTGTAGCCAATTAAAGTAATATTTATGGGGTGGGGTGGGGGTATGCCCTGAAGAAATCTGAATGGTCATCAAATAATGAGAGGAGTAAAGCTATGAGGTGATTTCACTTCTTTATACCTTTCTGTGATTTCTGACATTCTTGTGTTTTAAAATAATAAATAGGTATTACTTTTATAGTCACGAAGGTAACAACGCTCTTTCCATTCTGTAAAATAATTGTCCATAACTAAACTGGGTCTCAGGAGGTGGTAGATCCTTGATGGTGGGGGGTCCATGTCCAAGATTTTTACCCAAAGAGACTTTAGCTCCAGCTAAAGAACCCACACTCACAAACTGTGTGACCTCATCCAAGCCCCTTCCCTCTCTGCAGCCCTCCATCCATCTCTAACACAGGGAGCTGATAGCCACCCCATAGGGTTGGGCTGTGGATAAAACAAGAAGGCAAAATAGATGCAGATAGCACCTTCATGCATTATATTTCTCCATCTGATCTCTTCTCCAGAGTATGTGGTCCACCCACCTCCTGCCCTCCCACCCCAACCCCTCACCTCATGAGCCCCAGCAGGTCCTTGAATAGCGGAGTGCTACTGAGGTCTTCCTCCACCGCGATGTCCCTACGGAGACAACAGGCATTGGTGAGGAGGCATCAGGCCAGAAGGGGGACATGGAAACGAGGCTGTCTAAGCCACAGTGGACCTCGACATATTGTTATGGCATGCTGGCTTATCTGGGGGACAGTGGGGGCCACTGCAGAGTTTAAGTGTGTGTGGGGGTGGGCAACATAAGATCTGATTTAGGGCTCAGAGCCCAGAGTGTGATATGGGGGGTGGGGGTGGGGATGGGCAAGGCGGGTGGGCAGGTCCCTCCCTCTATCAGGCCACAAACTTGATGGTGCTGATGGTGTCCTCATAGTAATAGCAGCGCAGCCAGTTGGTGGGGTCGTCTTCCTCGGGGAAGTCCTTGAGGATCTTTACGAAGGACAGTGGAAAGATGCCTGTGGCTCCCCGAACAGTGCCCTGAGGAGGCAAAAAGGGGCTGTTCTGTCTGCGTGAGGAAAGGCGGGGGCCACATCTCAGGGCCCCCAATCCCCATATAATGATGGGGAAAGGCAGTCGAGGTCTGGATCCCCTCATGTTCAGGGAGGAAAAAAAAGCAACCAAAGTCACCAAGTTGTTCATCCCCAAAGGATTTCCGTTTTAGAATAGGTCAAGATCTGAATTTATCCGGAAGTCCGCTATCATCTTTCATTCATTCACTCTATCATTGAGTCCTTCAAAGACTTCTTGAGCACCAGCTATGTGGCTGGCCCTGGGCACTCAAAACAAATCAAAATCCCTGCCCTCCCTCTTGGAACTTTATAATGGGGAGTGACAATGTGCAGGTAAATAGGTGATCTTCAAGGTGAGTGAGAGGGCAGTAGGTGTTACAGAGGAAAATAGAACTGGGAGGGAGAAGGTGGGGTGGTTCCTACTCATTCATTCATTCCACAGATAACACCAAGCACCAGTGTTAGACCAAACAGCCAGAAATCTCTCTCCCCTAAATTTCAGGCCAAGACCCAGCCACTGCCTGTGCTTTGCACGTATGTTCTTAGTCTTCACAACCCTATGGAAGATGCATTATTTATGTCCCATTTTACAGACATATAAAGTGAGGCTCCAAGTAGGCCTCCCCTGACCCTCCCCTCAATCTGATGCCAGAAGTTGGTCAGCATACTAAGACAAAGAACTTTCCAGAAAACAGGAAGGCAACCAACATTTCCTGTTTCTGGAGAATGACCCAGCGATACCCCTCAGGCAGCTGTCAGAGCTGATGAGTGCCTAAGATAGAGCTCCAGGACTGGGATGAAATCAAAACTGCCAAGTCGGCAACATGGCTGGTCCTCGAGCCTCTCCAGCTCTGGTGCCAGGAACCCTCCTCTGCCCTCAGTGGTCCCCCTGGGGGGACAGCCTCCTTCAGACACCACCCCTCAGGAGCTCTGGGAGAAGGGACCTTGATTAAGAACAGTAGGACCAAACCCAAAAGGCTGGCACCAGGCCAGGGCCTCCCACCCTGTGACTTGCCATCTCCATTCACTGAGTCACTACGAGCCCTTGTATGGGCCATGCTGGCTGCATGTGGGGACAAAGCAACGACCAAGACAGGCCCTGGCTCCAGAGACCCAGGTAACTCTCTCAGCAGCCCTGGCACCAGCCAGATGTCACGCACGCACCCAGGCTCTCCACCGGCCAAGCCCTGAACATCTGCACACCCTTTTGCCCTTTCAGGAACCCTATGAAGAAATTGCCAGCGTTGCCTCATTTAACAGAAAAGGAAACTACAGAATTGAGCAAGTTTTCCAAGGTCACAAAGCTAGTTAAAAACAGAGCGAGGATGTGATACCAGACAGGCTGATGCTAGAGCTCAAGCCCTTCACTGTTATCTTTTCTTGCTGCCTGCAAGGCCAATAGTGTTATCCCAGAGTACAGACCAGTGCATTTCAACTGGGGGTGATTTGCCCCCAGGGCCAAATGTCTGAAGATTTGAATGTTGCAACGGGAGGGGTGCGACTGGCATCTACCCACTGGTAGAAACCAAGGATGCTGCTAAAGATCCTACAATGCACAGGACAGCCTCACAACAAAGAACAACCTGGTCCCAAAGGTCAAGAGTGCCAAGGCCAAAAAACCCTGTGATAGACCAGGAAATTAAACTCAGTGGGTTAACTGACTTGCCTGAAGGAACCGTTTCTTGGGGTCAGAACTAAAGGCAAGTGTGGGCTCCAGAATCTTCTGTCCGGCCACACACCTGTCTCCCAGTGGCTCTATTCCCTCAGGCTTCTCCCACTCACCTGCCCAGCTCTCCAGAGCTATCCTCAACCTGCATCTCCTCCCTGGGACCTTCTCTGACCCCTCCTCATTCTCTGATCCCCCCACCAGACCCAAAGCAACCTCACCTCCACTCTCAAGTCAAATCTCATCTGCATTCTCACCCCCAACCTCACCTCCACTCTCACCTCCACCCTCACGTCCACCCTCACCTCCATTCTCACCTCCACTCTCACCTCCACCCTCACATCCACCCTCACCTCCACCCTCACCTCTAGCCAGTCCTTGTTGATCCGACTGAGAAGGAAGATCACATCTCCAGCTTTGAAACTCAGCTCCAGTTTGCTGTTCCCAGTGAAGTCAAACAGGGCCTGGGAAGAAGGCTGGAGTAAGGCGGAGGGAGGGCACGTTCACTGAGCTCCTGCTAAGGGCTTACATACTTAGGGGTCTCATTTAACAGGTGAAGAGACTGGGGTTCAGGGAGGATGAGTAACTTGTCTGAAGCCATGCCACTCGCTAGTGGAGGAACTGGGATTAGAGCCCAGGTCTTCCTGACCCCGGAGTGGGTGCTCCTTTCAGACCTGGTGTAATGAGCACGGAGACAGAAGGAGCCAGTCTCCCTCGATCCAGCACCTTCCCCAGCCCCCCAGGCCTCAGTGTGGGCTCCAGGGCTCCCAAAACTCCCCAGGCGCTGACCACACTGGTTCTGAAATGCACGTTTTTATGTGTGTGTCCCCAGGGAGTTGTGAGTTCCTTGAAGACAGGACCTTGTCTGAGTCATCACTGAAGCTTCTGTCCCCAAGTGGGGCTGGCCCAGAGGGGTCCCGGAAAAGCTCGATGAGTGAATGAGGAGTGCACACACGCTCTTCTGCCTCTGGGTGCCCATCGCGTCCCCTACTCTCAGCTGGGCTGGGGTCCACAGTGTCCACGGCTGAGGCTGAGGCCCTTCCTCCCTGCAGCCCCATCCCAGGCACAAGTGGGCGCCCAGCAGGAGGAGCTCGGTGGCTGAGGGTGTAGCAAGGTTGCTGCCCAGAGGCGATGGGGGGGGGCCTGGCCCGCGGGGTACCTCTGCTCGTGGAGCTGCCATGCGGTCTAAGCCAGCACCTTGGGAGGACTCAGTCTTGCTGTGGAGAGAGAAGGGGGGCTGTCAGCCCTTCTGGTTCTCTTGGGGGGCTGGCTCTCTGCCTCTGCACCAGAGGAGACCCTCACCAGAGGCAGGAAAGGTCAGGGGAAGAGCAGATGTTAAAAATGCAGCTACAGTTGCTCCTTTGGGTCACACACTTCCCCCTCCCCCCGTTCTCACTGCTCCTGAAGGGGAGACTGTACCCCTTTTGTACACCAGGAAGCAGAGGCCGAGAAAGGAGGTGAGGAGGAGGATGCCTCTGTTTAGCACCATAACTTGCCAAACATTTCACATTTCATTTCTTCTACTCCCTACACCCAACCTCTGAAGTCATGCTATTATTCTAATGTTTCAGCCCAAGATGCAGGATTGGAAACAGGATAAGCCCCGTTCCAGAGCCCAGGGCTGCTGTGTGACACGGCTGCGATTCAGCCTGTGCCTGCCTGCCTGGGTGCACTGGGGCAACGGCCAGGCACCTAGAGGATACTCAGAGATACTGGCTGCAGGAAGGAGGAAGCAGCAGGGCTGGGAGGAGGTCGGGGCTCAGGATTCGGGAGCACCGTCCCTGGAATTCTCAGGAGCAGCACCCTTGCCTTTGGAGACCCAGCACTATTTCAGTGGCTTGGATTTTCAGTGATTATTTCCTGCTTAGGAGGGGGCTGGGTGGGAGTGGAGGGCTCTTTGGAATAAGGGAGTGAGTGGCAGCCTCCCTGGGGGCCAGCGTGGAACCAAAGCCAACTCCTCCAGAACTAAAAGGAACCAGAGACAAGGCTGCCCCGGAAATGCTCAGAGAGTTTGCAAATAGCAGGGCTTCTCCCTCCTCTCCCCGCCGCCCCCCCCCCACTCTCTCCAAGCACCCAGAGTCCTCGGACCATCCCCAGTGGTGGCTGTGGCACTAAACCCTTCCCATCAATGGCCGAGCCCCTGTCCTCAGGTCTTACTGTTGCACACACCAAAACGCGCCCACCTTCTGTCCCCGAAGCCCTGACCTCAATGTCCCAAGCTCTCTAACAAGCCGAACATCCTGGAGTGCTCAGGGATAGAACTGATCTCCGTTCCTTCCCTTCCTCCAGGAAAGAGGGGGCCAGAGTGCCTGGTTAGGAGGAAGAGGCCCAGGGTTCTGGCTATCGACAGTGCAGGGACCCCTCACTTACACTTTCCGGGTGCGCGGGCGGAGCCGGCGGAGCGCCTGGGGCACCTGCTCTGAGTCATAGGGCGACTGATAGAAGAAGATCCGGACATCTTCGTCCATCAGCACCCAGATGGGCAGGCTGAGGAGGCTCTAGTTTGGGCGAGAGGGCAGGACGGGGTGGGGTGGTCAGCAGAAAGGTCTGGACAGCCCAGTCCAGCCGCTCATCTTCCTCCCCCACACTGGACCCTTCTCGCTACCAGCTAGTTCTCCGCCTGGTAACAGAAACAAGATATATTTTCACATTTTCAGGCTAAGGTAACATTTCACAAGCTTTGTTCCCGGGTTCAAGGCGAGGAGGGGTGGGCTTGAGAAGCGTTCATTTGGAAAAGACCAAAAGGCCTCCAGACACAACGATAAAGGTGATGACATGGTGGCGACTGTCCGGGCAGTGCACTGAGTGCCCCACCGTGTGACCTGCCTCCATCTCATGGTAACCTGAAAGTTAGGGTCAGAGATGTGAAGGGACCTGCCCAAGGCCACACAGCCTAACAAGTGACAGAGCTGGGGCACCCAGAGCCGTCTGCTATCAAGGCCCATCCCTTAGCTCAAAATGAGACAATCGTGGGGGGTAGGGGTCCCCCAAAGAATCCAAATTAACAACAGTTGGTGATATTATGGCCTAAAACACACTTCCTGATACTCGATCTCATATCACAGATGGGGACACTGAGGCTCAGAAAGGGAAAGCGCCTGGCCCGGTTGGCAGACCCGGGAAGCGGTGGGGTCGGCACTTGCACTCCATTCGAGGCTGGTTATACCACCACGATGCAAAGCCCCTGAGGCTGTGAGGACCCAGAACCCGGCAAGGTCACCCCCAAGCCACACACTGCACAGGTCCCCACCCCTCAGCCACACACTGCACAGGCCGCTGGAAACACCGTGGCTGGCTCTGGGTACTGTAGCCCTATAGGCACCCAGAACCCAGATCCCCTTAGAGAATCCCACGGAGACAGCAAGATGGGAGGGGCTGGGGAACTCCATCTCAAAATTACTGTTTGGGGGGGTGTGGGGGAGGGAAACTGTGTAAGGATGAAATAAGTGAATATGCGTACAACACTTAGAACAGCACCGAGCATCTAGCAAGTGGCCCATCAGAGTTAAGTATTACCAAACAGTCAACATCAGAGCAAAGATTAAAGAGACTGAGTGCTCTTTAGCTGTGAGAGTAGAAGAGGAAGGGGGGGCCTCATGTCTGTGAGGACGCCTCTGGGCTATGAGGAGGGCTTCCTTCTCCAGTTTCCTGAGGTTGCCACCTAGCCATGGTTTGCATGCCTCTAGTACAGGGGTGCTCACTACCTCATGAGGACCAGTGTCCCCTTCTTGCATAGCTCTGTTTGGTGGGAGGCCTTTCCGGGCCAGCCTGCTCTCTGCCTTTAACATGCTCCTCCCTCTGTGCTCCCATCTCCTAGGGATGCAGACAGTTTATGGGGTTGGGGAGTACACAAGGGCACCCAGCCATGGCCTATGAATGCAACTGACATCCAGCCTGTGCCCTGGCAAGGGGGCTTTTCTCTAGTTCGCACAAGGGGCTCTGTGAGAGAGCTGGCGCCCTTGCTCATCAAGCCCCCGTTACACAGGCCAGGCCGCTCTGTGACTTCATGACCCACCTGACAGTATTCTACTGGGCAGTGGACACCTCGGGGGCAGGCACCAGATCCCACTCACGTCTGTATCAGAATGCCTGGCCCAGACATTAGATTTGTCAATTCAAAGTGTGGCTCGTTGTACCTTCTCCACGGCTCCTTCGCCATCCCTTCCCCCATCTCCGGAACCCTGAGACACATCCTGTTTCCCTCCCCAGGCCAGGCCTTTCAGGACTGAATTTGCAGGCTATTGGAGCAGGAGAACCAGCCCCAGTTCCCAAAGCCACGCCCAGAGATGGTACCTGGGCTATCCCTCCCAACATCCTGTGCCCTCCCAGGTGCCAGGGTGGCACGGCCCTGCTGTTACCTTCATGTAGGCGTTGAGGGCAGGTATCCGCGTCTCGGCGATCTCCTGTTTCACACCCATGTAAACTTTGGCTGAGGAGAGGCAAAGAGCCGTCCTGAGAGCCCCGCCCAAGAACACGGTCTCTGGGGTCCTCCCCGCTCTTCCTCCTCGCCTGAAGTGGCCACTGTGGACCGTCCCACCATCCAACTGGCATTCTCTGAGCTGCACTATTGTCAGCTGTTATTTTTGTTTTAACTGTTTATGTATTCCTTATCCACCCCACACACACACACACACACACTCACACTCACACACAGAGAATTCTTAGCTCCAAGAGAACCGGATCTTTGCTTTGCTCACAGCTGTATTCCCATCACCTAGGACAGTGGTCTTCATCCCTGGCTGCATAGTCAAGTCACCCGAGGAAGATTAAAAATCTTACTGTGTGGGACTCACCCCAGAGCGATAAAATCAGAATTTCTAGGGGTGGGACTTAGGCATTGATTGGGATTCTTTAAATCTCAAGTGACTTCCAATATGCTGCTAAGGTTAAGGACCATGGGTCTAAAATATTGCCCAAATCAATAAATATTTTTGAGTGGATGAATAAATTATTGCTCAAAAGCAAGGCCCAAGTGTTTGGGGGTAGGGCGGGGGGGCATGGAGGGTGGGAGAGGGCAACAGACAGTGGCTGGCCAGAGACAAATGTCCTCTCCAGGAGCCCCAAGCCGGGGGCCCCCGTGGAACCGCCTGCCCTGACAGCCCTAGCCAGAAGGAGAACGCAAGCCCTGTCTGGCTGTCACTGCCCACGAGGCAGGCAGGAGGGTATCATCTGAGGTCAGGGGTAGAAATGACATTGGAGAGTTAGTAGCCAGAAAAGGACAATGAAAGGCACTAGGAGGGGCTCAGATTGCCTGGGGGTGGGGGGTATAGGGAGTGAGAAGGCACAGGTACAGAGAACGCCACCTTCCAAGAAGCCACAGAGGCCATTTCTGTAAGGAGGCGTTGGAAGAGCAGCCGGTGAGGTAGGAAGGGAGCTGGGAGACAGCGGCTCAATAAGAGGTTGGCGAGAGCTCCCTGGAGGAGGAAGCAAGATAGTGAAGATGAGGCCTGAGATGTGTCCATGGAAGTCAGAGTTCACAGGTCACGGGCCACCATCCCAAGGGGAATTCCGTGGAGTGGTGAGAGCTGAAACCAAGCCCGTGGGTTTGAGCAGCTGGTGGGAGATGGGAAGGTAAGAGAGAGGGCGGAGATTTATGGTAAACAGAAGAAAAGGAGATCTTGGAGGGTTCTTGGGGCTCAAGGAGGCTCGTTGCAAGAGCGCTTACTTACGGCGCATGTTTGTTTAAAGATGGAAAAGAGCTGAGACTGGGTAGAAGCTTGGCAGAGTCAAGGCAAACGGAGAAGGTGAGCATTGGAAACACGGGGCCAGCTGTCAGGGGAAAGCCTCCAAAGAGAAGAGGGGTCAGCTGAGAACAGGAGAGACCCCCCTTTTCCCTGCAGCCCAGAGAGGGGAAAGGGGCCAGTGTAAGCAGAACCAGCTTCAAACGAGGAAAAGAGAAGCCAGGAGCCCCTGGGGGACAGCTTCATCTTCCTGTGGAGCTGAATGCGAAGCAACCGTGGGCATTTGCTGAGACAGAACGAAAGAGCCAGCGGAGGTGGGGTTTGAGCTTGAAGAAGGCAAGGGCAGGAACGGTCTCTGTTGTTTGGGGGAAGGATGCTCCTATGTTGCCTGCAGGGCGCGGAGGGCACTCAGAGACCACACAGGTGGGTATTTCTCCTGCAGGGCTCAAGAGGGCAGGTGCTGAGAAGTCGGAGCTTTGGGCAAGTCCAAGGTGCAAGTTAGGACTGAGCTGGGGAGGAAGACCAGGAGGCAAGGGGTGAAGGGACTGTCCAAAAGCAGAAGGGTGATGCCCACAGCATCTCAGCAGAGCAGAGAAGGAGGAGGAGCCGCAGGGACTGGTGGAAGCTGCGACTGCAGGGGTACAGGGCAGTTCTCACAGAAGGGCCAGAGGGGGTGCTGGCAAATGAGTCTGTGTTCTGCTAGGAAGACACAGGACACCTGACTCGGTGGGTAGAGGCCGGTGCTCCTGGGCTCCACACCATGGCCTCTGTCACTGGTGGATAGCTAAAGCCATGAAGGTCATTGGAGCACAGAAGGTCAAGGGCTACGAAGCCGGAAAGCTAGAGGTGGCAGCCTGTGATGCCAGGAGGGGGCCATGGACTCAATGGATGGTTTTAACATGGGCTAAAATAGAATAACCGGATAGTGTCAGCATAGCAGGATCGCCGATGGATGCAGCTCCAACCTGGGGAGGGAGGCCCAGCGGGAAGCGGCACGGCGACCGGCCAGCCTACCTGGGAGGGCGGGAAGACTGCAGGTAAAGGGGCTGCTCTTGCTGTCTGGCCCGTATCGCTCCTCCAGCTTGCTGTGCAAGGCGTAGAACTGGCGGTAGCGGCGGTAGATGAGGTACTTGGAGCCCCCTTTCGTCTTCACTTCGATGACGAAAACCTAGGGAGGACAGAGGCCAGGGGGTAGGGCCTCGGCAGCCAGAGACAACAGAGGGAGAGGTTCAGAGGTCCTAGGGTTAGCGCAGGGTTTCTCAGCCTCCAATCTGACATTCGGGGCCAGATCATTCTTTGCTGTAGCGCCATCCTGAGCACTGTAGGGTGTTGGGTATCATCCCTGGGCTCCATTCCCTAGATGCCAGCAGCACCTCCACCCCAAGTTATACTAATGAAAAATGCCTCAAGATGTTAACTGCCAGATGTCCTCTGGAGGGCAAAATCCCCCTGCTGAGAACCACTGGGATAGAAGTCAGGAGATGAGAGAGTTGAAGATTCAAAGGGTAAAATGTTCAGAGGTCAGATCGGTAGAGTTTCAGGGTCAGAGGGTGAAGGTTCGGGGGTCTCTCTTACAAAGTGGCTGGTGAAGCCCCTCTTCTCCTCAATGTCGGCAACGTTGGCTGAGATGGCAACGTCATCGGGAAGCTGTTCAAAGTCGCTGAGGGAGGAAGGAGGAAAACAGCCTGGTCATCACCCTGAGGTGTCGGTGGGCCCACAGAGTGGGAGCAAAGTGAACCCAGGTGCATTCGACATCCCTCATTCAACACCTGTTCTCAGGCCAGGACACAGGCCAGACCTCCAGGGTGCAGGCTCCAGGACATGGCGCCATACAACAACAGCCATGCTATAGTCTAGCAAATCGCTGGACGACCGCATTACCCATCCAGGACCAGTGCTTTCCTGATCCCCAGGGATGGACAAGGCCTGCACGGCCTCCTCCCCTTCCCCCTTCTGCCTGCATGGAAAGCACATGTGACATCTGGACCTGCAACAGCCACATTGCATCCATGAGGCAAAAACACAAAAAGACCAAAGGAATTTCTGGGATGCTGGTCCTGAAGTCACTGAGCTGAAGAATCAGCTGTGAACCTCTGGGTTTCTTGTGATATGAAAAAAAAACAAAAAAGAAACCCAAAAAAAACCCCACCATATTATCGGGTCCTCTGTTCCCTGCAGCCTTAGGCATTTCCAATGGGCGGGCATACTACCAATTTGCCAGTCATTCCTGAGCTATGACTAGCAGGGTTTGGGGACTGTTTGGATGTGAAGGTGAAAAAAAAAAAGGCAGTGTCAAGAGTGACATCCAGGGCCGGCCGAGTGGCGCGATGGTTAAGAACTCGCTTGGGATGCCAGAGGGCCCCGGTTCGGATCCCACATATGAGGGCCAGTGAACACTGCCCTCTACAGCTAAGATGCTGAACAACAGCTCAACCTGGAGCTGGGCTGCCATGAGTCGCTGGTGACGGCGTAGGCTGCAGCCCCTGTGGCAGTGGGTTGCCATGGGCTACCGTGTGTAGCCAGCAGCCAGCGTGAGCGGCCGGCCAGCCGCCGCAGTGAGCGGCCGTCCAGAAGCCGGCGACTGATCTGCCTCGCCCGGGAAGAGCGCAATGATGGTGCCAACTTGGGCCAGTGAAGCAACGTCCTCCACAACTAGACTGAAGAACAAAACGACAGCAACTTGTCTGTTCCCCTTCCCCAATCTCCCAGCACTGTTCCCATCCCCCCAATTCCCCAGTAAAAATCTTTAAAAAAAAAAAAAAGTGACATCCACATGCGACCCATATTCTGACCAGGATGGGAGGAGAGCAGGATGGATGGACTCGGTTTCAGGCGTGCTAAATTGAGAAGAGCTGGTGTGAGGCCTTGGAGCTAAGGGAAGGGGGGCATCTCAGCTGCGGTGGGAGAGGTAAGAACTATCTGCCTGTGACTTGTGGCTAAGGCACCCAGAGAAGAGCAGTGAGCAGAGGAGAGGGCTGAGAGGGGCAGATGGAGGAAGAGAAGACACACAGCCGAGGAGATGGAAGAGGTCGCAGGGTCCAGCCACTTGCAGACAGCTGAGGCAACAAGAAGCAATTATGACTCTATTTTTGTAGCAATTGGGAAACAGGGAGGGAGTTGGGGGTAGGGCCAGGGGTTGCCACATCAGAGGCCTCAGAGCTGGCCAGGACCTCAGGAGAAACCTGTTTCAAAGTCTGCACACCTAGTCCCAGCCCCTGCTGGTCCTCACGTGACCTGGACTGCTTGGAATCTCAGGTTACCTCGGGACGCAGCTGGAGGCTGCCATTGGGAGGTGACTCAGGGTGGCAGTGGGCAGGCAGAGGGAATCCCCACTCCCAGAGCAACTGGGTGGCCACCGGCAACCTCCCCACTCACTTTCCACACATGCCTCTATGGTGACACCCTTGGGAGACGCTTCCTCCTCCACTTTCTTCCCTGAGGCTGCAGATTTCATAGGTATTTCATCTGCAGTATGATGGGGGTGGGGCAGGAAGGAACCAGAGGGGTAGAAATGGCCTTGCACAGGGAGTCAGGCAGGTTGGGCTATTTCCTGAGTGCGCACTGGACACAAGGCACACTTCTAAGACTGTGTCACTTTGTGACAGACAAGGAAACTGAGGCACAGAGAGGTCAACAAACTTGCCCAAGTAAGCTGAGAGGCTGGGCTGCCCCTAGTTTGAAGCATGAACTTAGATAAATCCCAGTCTCAGTTTCCCCCATCTGAAGTAATAATAATAGCAAGCCTTGTTCGCACACACCGTAGCTCAGACACTTGTTCTGAGCATGTTAGGACATGGTCTGTGCCTGCCTGGGTCTCACGGCTGAGTGGAGCCGTTGGTTGCTAAACAAATAATTACATAATTTCAATGGTCGTAGATGCTATGAAGGAAAAGCACACGGTGTTTCGAGCTGCAGCAGGAGCCTGGCCGTTACTATTGTCTCTCTGAGAATCAGTACGCAGCAGGCAAGAGAGCTTGGCACTTGTAAGATGGGGGTTATGTCCATCGGAGAGAAAAGCAGGGCGTTGTGCGTGCATGACGGCCAGGCTTGCTCAGACGGAGGGTGGTCAGGGAGGGCTTCCCAAAAGAAGCAGCACTGGGTCAGTGGGGAGAAGCAAAGAGGAGCTGGCCACAGGACCACAGGCAAGGCAAACAGTGAGTGCCAGAGGCCCTAGCCATGCAAGAAGGGCAGGTTCAAGGAACTGGGGGGCTGGTGGGGGGGGCGGTGTCTGAGTGTGGCTGGAGCACAGAAAGAGGAGGAGAAGATAATGCGAGACAAAGCCAGAGAGACAGGCAGGGCCTACTCATGAAGGGCCCTTGTGCCTTGCCCTGGGGTGGTGGTGGCACGGAGGGGTTATGTTGGGAGGGCGCAGGAAGAAGATGAAGACCCGAACCCCCACTCTGCCATCACCAGCAGGGACCTTGGGAAGACCCCTCTCTGAGCTCTGGTTCGTGTCCCCTCTGTAAAATGGAGACCATAGAAGTATGTACATCCCGGAAGGGTGGGGAGGCCCCAGTGTAACCAGCACAGCTCGAGAACCCCCGCGAGAGCAGGGACCTTGCCCACTCTGCATCCCCAGTGCCCAAAACAGCACTGGTCACATAGTAGGTGCTCATAAGGGCTGCTCCCTGTGTCTGTGTTTTAGCAAGTCCTCTGGTGGGCAGCATGGGAGTGGCCTGGCTGCCTGTGCAGCCAATCCGGAAGCTGCTGCACTGGGGTGGGAGCAGAGGTAGAGCAACCCTGACTGGATGTCCCCCCAGAATAGCCACTCCCCTAAAGACCTCAGCCAGGACCCCTCAAAGCTGAAGTCAATTCAGGTCCCCTTAGGCTGGGATGCTCAAGGCTTACACACACTCATGTTGTTTACGAAAAGTCCACTTTAGAGCCTAGACAAGAGAGGCCAAAGGTTGGAAAGACATTTGGGTGGCAGCTAGTTCAGGTTTTGTGGCTCCTGCACACAGTAGGTGTTCAAAACATGTTTGTTGGAAACGAACACAGTCTCTTCCACCTTTAGACCGCTTGGATCTTAGAAAGGCCTGCTATGGGAACTCTGTTGCAGGATCCTCTGCTTTGGCCTCAAGCAGAACACACGTAAGGCCTGCTTTCAAACAAGGCCTCTGAGGTGCAGGGAGGCCAATGACCCCAGGGTCTGGATCTACAGCCCCATGAAGGGCTGGAAGAGGCGGGCATCCTCTTCTGAGGGGCAACGGGGGCTGGAAAGGGACAGGGAGTGGGAGGAAGGGAGCACGGGGTCCTGCTGGCCAGATCTTGGCGTCATCTCTCGGATCCACGTACCCCGGGAAATAGGAAGTGCCACAAGCCTCCAATAGCAGCTGTTTCCTGAATGTTCGGGTGCATGTGCCAGGCCCAGAGGACCTGTAGGCGTGAGGGGCTGGAATCTGAAGGAACGACCTCACCCCGGGCCCCCAGCACCACCCTCTGTGGCCATTCTTGATCTGCCCTGTAAGCGTTGGCCTCTGCAGCCTCTCAATCCACACAGCCACTGACAAGCCTCCCTCCTGACGTCCAAACTTTGGAAATCCCACCCCAGGTTCCATTTCTAGCCCAATTCCCCCTTTTGGGCCTTTTGCTGCACACTTCGGCCCAAACCAGCCTGACCCGTCTCCCATGACCCTCCAAGTCACTGACACACAATTAGCACACTCTTTTTCTGATGTCGCCCGCTATTCCAATTCCAGAAGGCAGGAGCCAAGCCCTGTGTCCTCAGGGTCCCCGCAGCTTGGAGCAGAGGCCCAGCTGCTGAGGAAACACTCATACAACGCTGCTAGAGAGGAGGCTAGGTCCTGGGGAGACAGTGCTCCAAGCCCCAGCCTTGCCACTCACTCCCTCTGCCCCGAGAAAGTACATTATCCTCCTTGGGCCTCAGTTGTCTCATCTGTACAATGACAGGATTGGACTAGAAGGATCTAAGGACGTTTTCCAGCACAAAGATCCTCACTCATTCATTCAGTCAGCAGCATTTACTGAGCACTTAGCCTGTACCAGCATTGTTCTATATCCGAGGGATACAGCATGATCAAAACAGACAAATACTTTACCCTCATCGAACGTACTTCTAATGGGGAGCCAGCGATGAAGAAAACAAATAAATGCATCTAGACTATTATGCCAGTAATAGAAGGACTGTACAGAAAAAGGGAACGGGGCAAGGGGTCATAGAGAAATGAGGGGGCAGTCAGGGAAGACTTCTTGGAAGAGGTGATATTTGCGCCCGGTCCTAAATAAAGAAGGAGAACAACCCAGGTTCTGTGCTTCTGTGTGAGCAGACAATGAAAAGCCATAACTGACCACGATGCAGAGCAGTGAGCCCAGCCTGGTACCCAGATCACCTGAGTTGCTGTCCAGACTCTGCCACTCACTCCCGTGTGACCCTGGGGAAGTCACTCCCCCTCTCTGAGCCTCATGTCTTCGTCTGTGCCTGAGGGAGGTGAACCGCAACTTAGTTTCCTTAAAACAGTTCTAAGAGTCTGTATTTCTGAGTATTTGGGTTCTGACTCAACTCCAGCCTCTCAACTTTCGACATTGATAAGGGGCTGCAGGAGGGCCTACCTCCATCCCCCAAGGCCTGCTGGGAACCGCGGGGAGGCTGAACAAGGACAGCACCCCTGCACTCACCTCTCAGCCCGCAGCTGCTGGGCCACGGCCATGGCCGTCAGTGGTCCAGGGGAGTAGGTGACAGAGGGTCTCGCCCAGCCAGACCCAGGCTGAGTTCTCCTCTCACTTCCCTCCGGCCACCCTGTGTCTGGGCTGTGGTCCCAGGAGCCTCCAGAAGTGACCTTTGGGGAGGTCCCACCCCTGCTTCTCTCAACTGTAGAAGAGGCCCCTCCTCCAGGTTCTCTAGATTTAGCGGTCGCCCTCACTTCCTCTTCCCCATGTCCCAGCTGCACTGCAATTGGGGAAGTGCCTACCCTCAGACGCTGGGTTTGCAGGAGTCCTCTGATTTGGGGGCTTTAGGGACTCCTTCGATGATAGTTCTTGGTGCCAGGCCTCAGCTGAGCACCAGAGAGCTCCAATCCATCACAGACAGAGTCCCAGGTGCCGGCTCAGCCACCAAGGGGCCTGCCTTGTGACCTTGAGGAGCCACTCCTTGTCCTCTGGCTCATCAGACCCAACCTGAACACCCTCAGTGAGACTCTGCCCAAGTGAGTCCCTAGGCATGGAGTGCTGGCCTCTGCCGTGCCTGCCATCCCGCAAGCCCAGCTCAAATGCCATCTCCTCCAAGAAGTCTCCCTGGTTCCCCCGACAGAGTCAGTGCTCACAGATTCCTCCTATTAGAGTGTGAAGTATAACTGCAGGTTATACTTCCCTCGCCCCTAGATCCACAGGCCTATGCAGGCCTGGCACAGCCAGTCCTCTCTGCAGGGCAGCCAGCCAGAGTGAGCTGCACTTACAAACCTGACCACACCTTCCCCTGCTGAAATGCTTCAACTGTTCACCCTGCACCGAGGAGAAAGTCCACACTTCTAGCCCTGCCTGCCTCCCTCCGAGGCTCTGAAGGAACCGCTAGCTTCCCCAGGCCCCTCTCCCAGGCTCTCTCCTTCCCACTCTGGCCTCCGTTCCATTTCTAGAATGCTCCAAGCCGTCTGCTCCTCGGGGCCTTTCTGCGTACTTGTCCTCTGTTGGGATGCTCTTCCCTGCCTCCTTGAGGGCTCGACTTGGCAGTCACTTCTTTAGCGAGGCCCTCCCTGACCCTCAGAATGAAGCTCCTCCCTGTGATATTCTCTCCTACATCCCTATGCTTCTACTTCAGAGCATTTGGAACTACTGTCATTTCATATTTGTCTACGTATTTATATGTTTAACGACTGCCTTCCCAGCTAGCACAATCCCTGGCACATTGCAAGTACTCCATCAGTATTCAGGGAGTGAATTGGAACGCTTCTAGTTGGTGATTCTGTGGCTCCGCTAACATGTATTGCTACTGGATTCTGAAGGGGGCTCTCTGAGAAGTCCACAGCCACACCCAGTAACCCCAGCCGGTCACACTCACACACTCACATTCACAACCGCTCATGCATTACAGACGCAAAGCAGAAAGACAGCAGAGAGAGGCCATAGATGACAATGCAGCCACGCCTTGGGTCCATGAGTCACAGAATGGGCCTTTCTGGCTCCCTCTGCCCCAAACCCACGCTGCCTTATGACTCCCAGGACAGGGACAGGTGTCCGTGTGGACAGAGCCACCTGGGTGGAGCCTAGAGCCAGGGTCTCCCGCTGCAATCCCTTTGTCACCTCCCAGACTAAAGGACTGGGGACGGGAGCCATCTTCAGGATCCCGAGGGCTGTCTGGCTCCACGAATGCCCAGCAGCGAGCAGCCTCAAGCCCTTCCCCTGAACCTGGTCCTGCTCCTCCCAGCTGCCCCAAGGGACCTTCTGCTCCAAATAGAGTTCAGGGTGAAGCAGAGTCCCCAGGAGGGAACGTGCTCCAGGCCCAGTCCTGCAGCCCTGAGCCAGGGTGATGCCCACTCGTCATCCGTCCAGGCCAGGGCCAAGGGCTCTTCTGACAGCAAGATCCCTATGGACTCTTCGGGAGGCAGGGCCAGAATCGGGGAAGGACAGAGGAGAGGACAGAAAGGAGACAAAGAGAGAGAAATACTCAAACAACCATTTATTGAGCAAGGTGTTTGGAATACAGAGATAAATTAAGATGGCAGGGCCAACACAAGTTAAAAATTCCCATCCTCCCCCAGGCACATAAAAAATGCTGGATGGTATATTTTTTATATTTTAATCACACAGTGCCCAGCTCAAAAGCAAGAATTTTCAGGTTCTAGGAGAGGAGGAACCTCTACCAGTGAGAGAGGCTGGTGTCCCACACCCCGCGGGAAAACCAAGGGTGGATAAGTTGCTGGGGCTGAGATTTTAATGCTAACCTGGGTTTACGTAGGTTCTGGCGATCGGTCCTGCTGTTGGCAGGAAGTCAAGCTGAGCTCCCAGAGTGAAGATGGGTGTCAGAACTGATTAAAGGAACAGAATTTCTCAGCTGTCAGCATGGGTGGCTGCAGGAATTGAGAATAATCTCCCAGCCCATGGATGGCACAAGTAATAGGGATACCAGATCAGAGCCTCAAGCCTGAAACATTCTCTGGGGTGAGGCCCAGATCGAAGTTACCCACTTGGCGCAGAACTCCCCATCTGAGGCATTACATCAAAATAGCCTGGAGTCCATGAGCCCGCTGGGGCAACAAGAAAACTGCTCTGTGAGCTCACAGCCCCAAATTATGAGTCATACAAAGAGCACCTATGCTGTGAAAGACAGCTTATGGACTCAACATGCTGAAGAGTCCACACCTGAAGAACTAGAAATAATGCAAACGATGACTCCGCCCCGTCACTGGTGTCTCTGGGCTTTCAGTCTGAGGATGAAACCATTCAATGAACAGCAATAGGCTTAAGTGTGGCAGATGTGGCAGGTAAGTGCCTCGCCATGGCTGGGGACGAGGAGGACGCTGGCCTAGAGTTAGTCAGGAAGACAGGAAGTGACATCCATTTTTACAAGTGTGATCCAGCTCTGGCATGTGATTGTGTGTGCTGTCAGATGTTTATAGCTGAAAACACACTGTTGTGCATAAACACATACAACTGTGTAGGCAGGTGCGAGCGTGTTTGTGCCGTGTCTTACACAAGAGCCTGCAGTGCCTATAGTGGCGGCACTGTGAGTATGAGAGGATATATTTAGATGCTCGAATCCCTGTGGGCACATGGTGAGCATAAACATTTATACCACGTGAGCTTGGGCAAGTTCATCTGTCCTTTCTGGTTCTTTCTTTACTGATCCGTAAAACAGGCTTGCTGAATGGGGTTATAGTAAAAATTAATGAAAAAAATGCACGAAAACTACCTATATACCTGAGAATTTCTTATTGTTTATAATTTTTAGTGTGTGTGTGTGTGTGTGTGTGTGTGTGTGTGTTGGATAGGGCAACCCCTCCAGTTCAGCTTCCCAGGTTTCTCGAGGTCTTGCCTTCCTATCCCCCAACCCCGCAACCCCAAGGAGCGTCCCATGACCCTGATTCAGCCACCTCCTCCGCAGCGTGGGGATGAGGTTGCCCAGGGATGGGCTCAGGGCCTGCGGTGGGCCAGCTCTTCCCCGCCCCCTCTCTCCCTTACTTCTGCCCCTGCCCTGGTTCTGCTGAATGTGGGTATTTCTCTAACTCCTCACACACAGAACACCGCTGCTAATTTTATGCCTGAGATCTGATACAGTGTAATTTGAGGCCAGACACTCTGTCAGCAGTGGGCTCCCATCCTAGTGTCTTGTCCCCCCACCTCCACCCCCACCACTGGTCTCCTGCGACTGCCTGGGGGGTGTGGGGGGAAAGGGGGGCAGCAGGGAGCGGAGGCAGGAGAATAGCCTGGAAGAGGGACCAAACTCTTCACACATTCCATTAAGCAAGTATTTATTGAGCTTCCTTTCATGGTGGGTACAAGAAATGCCTGAAGTGGCCTCTCGCATATGGAGAACATAACCTCCAGTCTCCACAGCCTGTGAGTAAATAAACAGCTATTGAACAGCCCCTATCCAGACATTAAAGTTTGTTTGTTTTTCCATAGAAGAAGCACCTCTGGTCCTCTCTTCCTTCCAGGTTATTTGAGAGCACACCCAACCTAACAACCCAGAGATTTTAAGCAGTGAGTTAGGAGGAAGAAAACTGCTAGAGGCAGTCGGAAGCGAATGACAGTTAAGTGACATTCTGACAATGACAAAGAGGATGGAAGGCTGAAAAAAAAATAGGCTCAAGAACTCAAAAACAAACACCAGGTGCCATTCAGAAAAGGGGCATCGCTGCATTATGACAGTTCACTAATGTCCGTTCATAACCACCTCTCCAGGACGAAGTTCAATACGCTTAGCCCATACCTGAAGGGCTCCCAGAGCCTGAATGAGAACTGGATCTCAAAGTCACCAAATGCTCATTTGGATGCTGCGGTACACAAGATTAAAGAACAGTTTAGGGATATGGGAAGGGGAGCATGGTGACCGTTGGGAGCAGGTGAGCATCTTCTGCAGGCCCAGGAGATGCCCCAGGGAGCTCATTATGGGAGCTAAGCAAATGTCCGCTGCCTGAGTCAGCGACTATCCCAGGGAAGAGAAGGAAAATCCCAGCTTAGCCTAGCAAGATTCCAGAAGATCCCTCGCACACTGAATTCCCCAATCCTGACCCACATGTGTCTCCCTTCATAATTTATGAGGGGAACTTCACTGGACCGCCTCCCTGAGCCATAAATAGCCACCCCTGGCAGGCCTCTGTATTTGAAGACAGGGAGGATATGGATGAGGCCAATTAGACAGCAAGCTCCCTGAAGGCAGAAGGCCCTGCCTTTCTCTGGAACACCCCACTGCTCAGCAGAGCGCGTCTGGAATTCGGCTGCCCTGGCTCTGGCACACACTAGCTGTGTATCTTCTCTGACCATCAGTTTCCTTGTTCATTTTCTAAATGGAAATGATAATAGTTGCTTCATAGGATGACTGCATTATTCATTTGTTCAAAATATATTGAGCACCTACTATGTGCTAAACACCTACTGTGTGCCTGGTTCCAAATGAAGGTCATTTTTCTTGTGATACATACCTCCTGGAGGTGTGTTAAATAGGACAATGAATGCCAAGAGCTTAGTACAATGTGTGGCACATAGAAGGAGGTCAACAAATTATAGACATTAATGTTGTGATTATTATTGATGATCATTTCCTTGGTATGGATTGGTCCCTTCTTGGTCTGTCTCCCCTTGAACACCTGGTTCCTCTCTGTTTTAAAACTTATCACATTAAATTCTAATTTCTCCCCCTAATTTGTCATCCACGCTAAGGGCACTCGACTTGCGGAAACGGCTCTGCCCTTAATCAAAACGTTGACGGGAACAGACCACCAGGGGGCGCCACGACTCAACAGCCCGTTTTCACTCTGCAGCGCCACCTAGAGGTGGAATGTCATAGCATCAACAGAAGGTCCAGTCCAACCAAAGGGTCAAATTGTAAACGAGCCTGGCAGAGTGCCTCCTGCTGGATCGCATTGTCCTCTCCAGACAGGCCCCATCAGTCAGAATCTGATCAGACAGAATCTGAGCAAGATGCCTGCAGATGCTAAGGATCCTGAATCTCCTCTTCATTAATCATAAATATGGCAACAGCCAAGATGCATTGAGTTTACTGTTTAAGCACCCCTCCACCATAAAATTGCAGAAGTAAATCAGTTAGCATTTGCAAAGCTCCTAGTACATATTGGCTCTGATTACTGCTAATTAATCCTCACACCAGCCCCTATAAAATAGGTCATATTTTTTATCCCTAGTCATATTTTTATCCCTGGAGATGAGGAAAGGGAGGGGTTGGGAGACTGAACTAAAATGACTTAGTGAATGAGTGGCAAAGTAAGATTTTGACCTCAATTTTGGCTGACTCCAAAACCCACACTGTTAATAACTGTGCTATATTGGACCCCATTCATTCATTTATTCATTCCACAAGCATTCTTTTAGCATGAACTCTGCACAGGTATAAAAAACATAGAGAAAAATCTGGCACAGTTGCTGCCCTCAAGGTGCTCATGCTCCTGTTGATGTACACATATAAACATGCATGCATGTGTGTACATACATTCATATACACAGACATGCATGCACATGTGTGCACACATGTGTGCATGCCATTCATACACATGCACATGAATGCACATGTGCACATACATATAAACACATGCACACACAGTGCATGTGCATACATACACACGTGCTTAGAAATACACATGAATGTATGCACATGGATGCATGCATATGCACAGACGTGCATACACACAGGCATGCATACACATGAACATGCATGCATACACACATGCCCACATACACACATGCATACAGAACAAAGCACAACTCAGGGAGAAACCACTTTCCCCGATTTCATCTCAGTACTGTCTCAACCACAGGGGGTTGCAAACACAAATGTCGCCAGGGGCCTAGCAGGTATTCTCACTGTTTCAGATGGAGCTGAGGCGGAAAAGCAAGGGTGGGTAGACTGTGGCTTAGGGTCCGCCTGTCTGTGCCATCACTCCTGGCACAGAACACCAAGGACTCCAAGAATTCTAAATTTGAACCTGGCCTTCCAGCTCATTATGAAGTTGTATTTGCTGAGGTAGGAGGATAGAACTTGTCTTAGCGTTTCTTTGGCTTGATCTATAGCTTTGTGTATTTAGACATGTACACGGGCCTCCATTTGTATTCTTGCCCCAGTCCCTGCCAGTCTTGGGGTCAGTAAGCGGGGCAGAGGGACTTGTAAGCCACAGTAATCCTCTGGATGTCATTCAAAGAGGAAAGAGAATCCATGAGCATGTTTAAATAAAGAGTGATGTAATCTGATTAACGTTTTTAAAAGATCCTTTTGCTGCTTAGAAGGTGGCACAGGAGGCAGCACTGGAAGTAAGTAGGCTAACAGCATTCTGACTCAATTTTTAAAAATCAGCTTCACCGAGGTATAATTTACACACAATAAAACTCACCAACTGAAAGCGTACCAATTCCATGGGTTTTGACAATTATGTAATCACCACATCACAATATAGGAAATTTCCATTATTCCCAAAAGTTCCTTCGTGACCGTTTGCACCCATCCCCGCCCTTCCCTACCCCAGGGCCTGGCAACCACTTATGTGCTTTCTATCATTCTCCTCTGTCGTTTCTGAAATTTCATACAAATGGAATTATAGCACACGCGATCTTTTGTGTCTGGCTTTTTTCACATAGTGTTAAGGCTGTTGAAATTCACCGCTGTTGATGTGTACGTCAGTCATCTATTCTTTTTATTATCAAGTAGTACTCTATTGTATAGATATATGTCAGTGTTAAAAATAATTTGCATGCTTTCTGTTTTTCCACCCCTCAGCCAGCCAGCCAGCCAGGCTCCAAGCCTACTGTGTTTCCCCCAAAATAAGGCCTAGCAGGAGAAGAAGCCGTAGCATGACTCCTCCAGGATATGGAGGGCACGCACCGCTCACGTGAAGGTTTTATGACCTGTTTCAGGGAGAAGGGTGCCTTTTCCACAAACTCCTACAGCTTAAAACATTCGGTAGGCCAAGGTGCCATACTTTGGCACTTAAAATCATGCTACGGCTGATTTTCCGGCTAGGTCTTATTTTCAGGGAAACAAGGTAGCTCCCAACTACAATGTCCAGAGACTCAGGATCAGCGGTTCTCAACCTGTGGATCGCGACCCCTTTGGGGGTCGAACGACCCTTTCAAAGGGGTCGCCGGGTACTCGTATGTGGGCGTATCTGCATGTGGGCCTGGAGACGGATAGAGGAGCGGTGTCTCGGTTCCTAAGACCATCGAAAATATGTGTTTTCCGATGGTCTTAGGCGACCCCTGTGAAAGGTTGAGAACCGCTGCTCAGGATGACCAGACAGAAAGAGCCTTGTGCTGGAAGCAGAAGGATGGGCACTTGGATGACTCACCCAGCCACTCTGACCGTCAGTTTCTTTATTAGTAAAGGGCACCCAGCTAGAGTCTGATATCACTGAGGGCTCAATAAATATTTGAGGGAGGAAGTGGGAGGAGACATTTTATATTAGTTACTGAACCTGCTCAGTTTGGGCATGTTACAAATGTTACTCTGTTGCTCTACAGGAAAAGCAAACCCCTCCCCCTCCTCACTCTCTGCTTTTGTTCTCCACTAGGGACTGCTAAAATCCCCCAGAATCCATGCCCCTCTTCTTCCTTTGGTGATCAAGTCCCTGAGTTGTAGCTGGACTAAAGGTAACATTTCCCAATGTGCCCAAGTGCTGGCCAGTGGGGTGGGAGGGGAAGCTATGGGCACAGTTTCCTGGCTGTGCTCTTAAAGGGAGAGAAAGTGTGTCCTCGCTGTAACTTCTCCCCTTTCTGCTGGCTGGAGATGCTGAGGACGAAAGACATTTGAGCAACGAAGTAGAGAGAGCTTGGGTCTCAGATGGCTTACGTTCATACCATTCATGAGAAAGAAATCTCTATTGTGTTCAAGGCACTGATATTTTGACCTTTGTTACAGCAGCTGAAACTGTGTCCGACTTCATGCACTAGAGCCGGGGTTTGCTAACATTTTCTGTAAAGGACCAGATAGTCAATATTTGAAGCTTTACAGGGCAGTGTTCTCGGTCACAATTACTAGATTCTGCCGTCCGAGCATGAAAGCAGCCATGAGCAGTCAATCATTGAATGGGTGTGGCCATCTCCCAATAAAATTTTATTTACAAAAACAGGCAGCAGATGTGGCCCTCGGCCGTAGTTTGCAGACCCCTGCAGCGGTTTAGAGCCAAGAATTTCCCTGGTCACAGTTCACAGAGACTGGCTAAGAAAAGCTCAGCAAGGCAGATCCTTGGGGATGAGGCAGAGCAGCTGCCCAAATGCTTGG
The DNA here is from genome assembly GCF_001890085.2 of Hipposideros armiger. Lineage (NCBI taxonomy): Eukaryota > Metazoa > Chordata > Mammalia > Chiroptera > Hipposideridae > Hipposideros > Hipposideros armiger. The sequence goes on from NW_017731983.1 coordinate 61,207, forward strand.
CCCTGTCCCCACCCAAGGGTCACCTCCTCCCTGGGGGTCTGCCTCCGTTTCTTGGTGCTACTACAATGCCACCACCTTGAAAATTCTGCCCCTGGAAAGGAGGGCTCCTCTGGCTGTAGTTCGCACAGTTTGGACCTGTTGGAACTTGACTTTCTTAAAGGCACTGAAGGAGGGAAATATAACCAGCAGAAAAGCCTGTGTCTCCCAGCTGTCCGGTGTTTGCACTCCGCACAAGGCTCTATTCAAAGTTCAGTGCCACCTGCAAATGGTAACTAAAAAGGAAAGCCCTGCCTTCCCTCCTCAAGAGCCCCCTCCTCCTCTGTCTTCACGCTCCAGCCCCAGCCCCCAGCGCCTGTCTTTCTCCCCTCCCTGCCTGTTCTTTATCCTTTAAATCAACTTGGCCCCTCTCCAGGCATTCTCACTGCCCTCCCACCTCCATGATTCAATGGCTTTTCCTCATCCCTTTGATTCTCTGCATCCTCTAAGGCTCAAAGCTGGTCAAAGACGTTCCTCGAAGGCTGAGACAGCCTCTCTCTCTCTAGCTTTCACGGGTTGAGAGTCTCAGAGTGTCTTCCAGGCTCTATCAGAGCATCTTCTAGAATTTTCCAGTTCTTCCTTCTAAGGATTATGTGCCACAGGCACATTTAGGTCAAGGACTGTGTCACATTCGTCTATGAATCTCCAGTGTCCAAAACAAGACCAACAAGAGTTTGTAGGAGGGAAGGAAGAGGGGAGAGGTGAAGGGAGGATGTGAAGAAGGGGGCGCAGCAGGTGAGGGGTTTCCAGTCCAGGGCACTCCAACCTCCCTTGGCCAGGCTGGACCTTGGTGACTGAAATAATGCATTTCCTCTTCCCGTGGCCTTTGCCCTCCATATAAGGGAAGAGCTTCCTCTCTCCCAGCCCACAAAGTGCAGTAACTGCCCAGAGTGCCCCACCACCACGAAATTTGCACAACCAGTAACGGGGCAGCTTTGCAATAGGAGGTCCTGGAAATTCTGTAACTGCCCTTCCATCCTCTCATTCTTTGGCAACCTGCTCCCACCTCCCAGGCCATGAGGCCCCCTTCCAGGGTCGCCAGTGGCCTCCTGGATGCGGCCCTCGGTGCACCCAGCCCCAGCCCTCGCCTGGGGGCCCCCTCTCCAGCCCTGCCCTCTGCCAACTGCTCATGGTGCTCCCTCAGTCCCCGCAAACCACTTGCTCCGCCATCTACTCTCACGTGTCTGGGGCTCCTTCATCTGCTTCCTCAGCCCCTTTTCACCACCACGTGAGCTCTGCCTGTGGGCGTCATCCACTCCTGTGTCTCCATTACCACCTGCACACCAATGGCTTCCCAGTCTCCCCCCAGAGCACCAGGCCCACGTATCCAGCTGCCTCCAGGACACCCCACCGGATGTCCCCAGCTCTTCAAAGCTGGCAGCCCCACTCTCAACACAGCAGCTCCACCAGTCGCTGAAGCCAGAAACCTGGGAGTCACCAAGGCCTTCCTGTCCTCTGTTAGCTGTTATATCCAGTCCATCAGGAATGTATTTTACCTCCAAAGGTCCCCCAATTGCCCCGTCCCCCCCCCCTCCATCTCTGCAGCTTGGTCTCAATTCATGCTTCCCTCCTTTCTTGCCTGAGCTCTATCAGCAGCTGCCTAACGGGCCTTCTGGTCCTGTCTCAGCCGGCAGTCCATCATCCTCACTGTCTCCGGGGAGGCCTTTCCTAACTATAACTATCAGGTTTCCAAGCCCCCTGGCCCTTCAGAGACCAAGTCCAGGTTCTTCTCATTTAAGCCAGGCTCCAGCCTGACTCCTGCCTTATTCCTCTCCTCACCCAACTCAAACCCACATGGCAAGTTGGTCCCCAATCATGCCCACACCTTCTCTGCTTGACCAACTCCTATTTCTCCTGAAAGACTACACACCATCCCCGGGAAAGGTGTCACCAGCATAGCGAGAGGCTCTAGACTTTCTCCAGCTCTCCACCCCAATTCTTTCCAAGAGTCTCCTTCTTCTAGTAAGAATGGGAAGAGGGGCCTTACATCCTTTGCAGCCTCATCCTTCCATCCACACTCTTGGCCTCCCTGAGATCTTCATTGTCCCAAATGGGGGCTGGCCCTGCCCCTCTACCCCCAAAACCACATTTATAGGCTTACGTGGAAGGGTGGAAGATATGGGCATGACCAGAGGGACGCGGGGCTCCACACACTCCGTCTGTAGGAAACTCCTCACCAGCTCTTTGTCCCCATGCATGGCCCATTGCGTGACTCTTCCCACGTATGACCCTTCCAACTCTTGTCCCTACCCAGCGGCTCTGACTGTCCCCGTTATTTCTTTTCATTGCTTTGCCAATGTTTGAATAAAAGACACAGGCACTTAGTTCACAAGAGGAGAGACGAGTATCAAAAAGCCCATGCCCTCCCTTTCTCACCCCCAAAAAACTACGCAAACCCTTTCCCTTATTTCTTCTAAATGCCTCTATGTTTCTAAATAAGAAGCTTATTTTGCTATTTTTGATTGATCGACTTTTAAATATTATATATTTGTTCCCTCTTATGTTAAATGAGAATTCGTCATTCTTTTGTTTGTTTGTTTGTTTTTCAGATATTCAGGTGTTTTATTCAGTGGAAAGTCTTTTTTTTTTAATCCTTTTTTTATTGTGAAATAAACGTTTTTTTTTCCATTAGTTTCAGCTGTACGACACAGTGCAATAGTTACACTTTTTACCCCTCAAAGTGACAACCCCCTCTCCCCCAATCCACCGCTGAGAATTCGTCATTCTTGCATGGGTGTGCACACACACAATACTCCCTCCCCTCTCCATCTTCCCAAAATATTTATATCACTACTTTTATTTAAAACAATAGTCCTTGTGTACAAGTTTATGACTATATATATATATTATTTATTTAAGAGTCATCATGTGTGTTCCGATTAATTTATTCTCTTGGGCAACTTTTGTTTTTCCATCAGTTAATAATTGCTTTGAATTTTTACTTACCAGGATGTTCCAAATACATATTTTTCTTTGCACAGGCTCCATCACGTTACCTAACGTATCATCTACTCTACTGAATCTACTTTTTTCTCAAGGCTCCCTGCAAACAAAAACAAAAACAAAGCTAGTCCTAACTAGCTGTTCTCTCAGCCTCCCCATTCTTTCCCGAGGCATTTTTCCATTGTTCTCCTTTTGAGTTGGCTCCACCGTTTCCTGAATCCCATGTCCTTCTTTTGGTTCTACTCCTTTCATTTTGCTGGAGCACACCCTCTGGAGTCTCTCTAAGAATGGATGCCTTCAAAGTTAATATTCTGAATTTTTGTGTACCTGAAAATACCTTTATTCCAACCTCACACGTGATTGAGTTTAGTTGCATATCGACTTATTTGTTGAAAATCATTTTACCTCAGAATATCAAAGGCAGTTTTTCATTGCTTCCTAGAATCCTGTGTGGAGCTTGAGAAAAACAAAATGCTGATTCCACTCTTATTTTTGTTTCATTGTATTAAGCCTTTTTTTTTCATTAAGCTGTTGGGAATCTTACTCTGGTCTTCTGGACTTATATGATGATGTGCGTTATTTCTCATTCATTTTACTAGTTCCATGGCCAAGCTGCTCAAGCTGAAGACTCGTGGTCTTTCAGTTTGGGGAAATTTTCTTGATGAAGTGTTTCTTTGATAATTTCCTCTGTTTTCCCTTCTCCTCCCCTTCTTCCCCCTCCTCCTTCTTCTTCCTCTTCTTCTTTAAAATTCTTCTAAATCAGTTATTAGACCTCCTGGATTGTTTTTCTAAGTCTGTTTTTCACCCTCATATCTTTCACCTCCATTTCTTCATATTATTCCCTTGTGACTTATTTTCCAAATCTGCTACTGCAATTCTTATTTTGTCTACCTTATATAAAGTTTCCAAGATACCACTCTCTGTCTCTCTCTCTCTCTCTCTCTCTCTCTCTCTCTCTCTCTCTCTCTCTCTCTCCCTCCCTCTCTTTCTCTGTTCAGTTGTCATAGCACCCTGTTCTTGTTTTGTGGATTGTATCGGCCAGCTTTTTCTGTGTAACACTCATAAAAATCTCAGTGACATGCAACAGTAAGCAATTTATTTTTGTTCATGGATCTGTGGCTTGACTGGAGTCTTTCTAATCCAAGTGACTCATTCTTGAGTCCAGTCTAGAGGGACAGTGTTTCTTCCAGGTTCTGTTTTTATCTTTTTGTTTGATGTTTCTGTTTCATATTGAGGGCTTTCCTCTTTGGCTGTTCATTTACATCTAAGACAAATGTACTAATAATGCTGATCAGAAGTTGTGCTAGTGTGGGTGAGGGCCGGTGGATTGACAGCTGTCCATTTGGGTGTTGAGGCAGGGCAGCAGCTGTGTTGTTGGGAACCCCCACAAAGGACATCATGCATGAGGCTTTTTCTTTAGTAAAAATTTCCGGTCTTGTCTGGCAGTTGACATTCTATGATTGGAACGTAGGGACGGGCAAGTGTGGGTTGGGGGTGCGAGGATCAGGAGGCGATTTTGACCATTTAGAATGCAGACTTCCAATTCATACCGTTTTCAGTCCTGTGTCTTGTCCCTGTCCCCTGTCACTTTGGTGGCCTTGGTGGCCTGAGAATGTAAACTTCATGCAGGGGGCCCAAGGGTAAGGCCTTGGCTTTCAACTCACCCCATTGTCCCCTGAAGCCGTGGACCTTGCTGGGGTTCTGAAGGCTCATTTGTTTTCTTCTCACATGTATCCCCCTTGAATGTTCTTGTTTCTTGTGCCTTTCTAAATATGTTACCAGCATGCCACACAGATTCCCCTTCCAAAGTGTGTTCAATATCTTATCTGTTGACACCCTTTTCTATTCCCTTTGTCCTTGTGGGATTTTATATATATATATTTTTTTTCTGTAATGGCGTGAGTGCTCAGGGGGGAAGATAAACCAACTTCACCACTTTTTTTCTACAAAATGGTTTATTATTATATTTTGTGTGTAAATGTCTTCCTCCCAGACTATGCTTAGGAGGCCTCCCTTTCTTGCAACAACACAAAAATTAATCTATGTATTTTTCTGAACTAGGAAGTCATCATCTTCCACGAACGAAGCATAACAGGCATTTTTTTTTCTTTTTAATTGGCAATGTGTATTCTTTTTTCTTTTCTTTACACTATTGCTCTCATTTCATAGATGAGGAAACCAGCTTGGAGAGAGGAATGAATTGCTCAAGATCCCAGAGCTGGGGCCTGAGTTCTAGTCTCATTTCAGAGGACTGGCTGCTCCCCTACAGACATGGCCTGGGGTCCAGAGCGCCACCCAGTGGAGAACACGGGTGCGGGGACCATGGTTGGCCAGGTGGTTTACCTGGCTCATTCTGCATTGCTGGCCAGAGCAGCCCCCGTTTATACACAAAGAAACAGATTCTAAACTGCCAAACTGACACAATACACATCCTCATAGGGCAGCTCCTGTCACATAAAGCTAACCTCACTATTTCCTGCTTATTCCCTTACCGACATTTCTTTGTCACCAATTCAAAGATGGTTTCCCAATGGATCCCACAGTCATCCACTAAGCTAACCCATGGGGCGCCATAGAGAACATGAAGCAACAGACACTTAGGAGAGGGTTTTCCCTTTGGAGCCATCATCCTCCATGACTGGTGGGGACCCAGGGGCCTTGAGAGGCTGAGTGCCTGGTGCAAGGTCACCAGGCTCCCATCAGCTCAAGAGCTCTCAATTCTCACCACCTGCCACCTGAGGGACCTCACTCTTCATTTTGCACGTGGTTACTAAACTGTTGTCTCAAAGTCTAATTCAATTTGCAAACCTATTTGGATGAAGGTCTCAGGTGGTGAATCATTATTTTTGCATGCTGTCCCTGCTGTTTATTTATCATGTGCTGAGCAAAGATGAGCAGAGCAGGCTGGGAGCTCCCCATCTCCATCCTGAGTATGGGGGGCCGGGGGGGGGATGTGGACACGGACCTTTAAGCTAAAGAACCAAGGCAGATGGGTGTCCACAGTGCCATGTGGGGAGGAAGGCTTTCCAAGCCCTGTGGACAAACTCAGAAAAAAAACCAGGTCACCCACACCCTGTGCAGACTTCAAAATAAAAGCCCCCAAATAGCGATGGGCTGGTAGGGTATAGACAAGGCCTGGGGACACTGGGGGTGGGGTGGGGGGGAGGGCGCAGGGCCAGGGACAGGGAAGAAGCTCTCTGGGAAAGCAGGCACAGCTAGACCATTGTTCAAATATTGAGATGCTTCTACACCAGCCCCTTAAAAAAGATCCCCGTGCCTCCTAACTTTCCCCCTGGACCCCCAGAAAATCCTCACAACCTGGCAACTGAAGGGTTAATAATGCCTGGCAGGTGAGGAGGCTGAAGACCAGACAATGGTGGTTACAGATTTTGACTATGACCCTTGTTAGAATAATGACATTTACTGACATGGACACCACGCTGGCTCAGAGCATTCACTCCATGCATTCCCCCACCAGCGCACACATGGACCCAGGTCACAGAGCTCCTGCTGCACGCCTGTGCTAGACCTGGGGAATCAGGCAGGGCGCAGGTACAGCCCAGAGTCAGGGAGACCCAGACACCTGGAGTTGATTTGTTTGGCTGAAAATGGAGATGGGGAGAAAGAGGAGAGGAGAGGCAGAGAGATCAGCAGGGGACAGGCGACAGAGAGCCTTATAAGTCAAACTAAGGAGTCTGAACTTCATCTGGCAGCCCAGGAGCAGCCAGGGAGAAGTCTGCATGGGGGAGGGGCCAGGTCCGATTTGTGTTTTATGGAGAACACCATGGATGCCAAAGGAAAGATGGGTTTGGGCAGGGCAAGACTAGATGCTGGTTGAGTGGATAGTGGGCTGAGTGTGTGTCCAGGGGAGGGCTGATAGGGTCTGAGGAGAAGGGCAGTGGGGATGGATAGTTAGAAAGCAGGATCTCAAAATCCCTGGCTGCCTCCACACGACCACACTGTGTACTGAGCAAGGTTCCATATCATCTCATTTGAAAGACTGGGGATGTTAAGGCTCCAAAACAATAAAAGGAACCCACCTCTATTGAGTGCTCACTGCATGCTCAGCCCGTCTCCAGGGGCTTTACAGGTTAAGCCTATAATCCCCATTTTACAGATGAGGAAACCGAGGCAAAGAGCGTGTAAGCGGTCCAAGGTCACATTGCTAGGAGGCAGTGGATCCAGACAAACTCAGGCAAATGCGAGAAGAGGAGAAAATTCAGAAAGAGACTCATGCTGGTTTTGAAGAAACATACATTCATTCTGTGTGTCTTTAGGGAACAGGGTTAGGAGCGACTAGAAGGACATGCAGCTCAATATAAAGAGGTTTCGAACAAACCAGGCTGCCTTGTGAAGCAGTAAGCTCTGGTCAATGGCAGTATGCAAGAGAGAGGGAGAAGGAGAGGGTCATGCCCCTGTGGGGTGAACCCCTGGAGAAGAGGGCCGTCCCTGATAAAGGATAAAGGGGGACTCGGGGTCCAGACTAACTAGGTTCAAATCCTAGCTACCCATCAATGCAGTGACTTTGGGAAAGTCGCTTAGCCACTCTCCCCCTCCTCCTCCC